>NW_026697997.1:0-155384 GCF_030435755.1 Ochotona princeps | reverse complement strand
TGGAGTTGTTGGCATGTGAAACCCGCATGTGGAGCATTCGTTTGTGTGGGATGCTCTACCAGGTTCATTCCTAGATAATGCACTCAAAGGGCACTAAGCATAGAGTGTGAAAAGTGAGTTTCCTTGAGAGCTGCTTGGAAGCCTGATGGTGTGTGAAGTTAGTGAGCCAAATGGAGTTGTTCTCCCACAAGAACCACTCGGCTGATCCTTCTTCAATATGCCCTTCACCAACATGCAGTGTTTCCTTGATTGAATTAGCTCTCACACCAATATTTGCGTCTAGAGCCTTTGCATTGAGGGCTATCTGAAAACGGCTGTGGCGCTGAAGTTGCCTGTGAATGTGGAGTTGGTGGCATGTGAAACCCGCATGTGGAGCATTCGTTTGTGTGGGATGCTCACCAACCTTCATTTCAGTCCTAGGCACTCAAAGGGCACTAAGCATAGAGTGTGAAAACTGAGTTTCCTTGAGAGCTGCTTGGAAGCCTGATGGTGTGTGAAGTTAGTGAGCCAAATGGAGTTGTTCTCCCACAAGAACCACTCGGCTGATTCTTCTTCAATATGCCCTTCACCAACATGCAGTGTTTCGATTCCTTGATTGAATTAGCTCTCACACAAATATTTGCGTCTAGAGCCTTTGCATTGAGGGCTATCTGAAAACGGCTGTGGCGCTGAAGTGGCCTGTGAATGTGGAGTTGGTGGCATGTGAAACCCGCATGTGGAGCTCGTTTGTGTGGGATGCTCACCAAGCTTCATTTCAGTCTTAGGCACTCAAATGGCACTAAGCATAGAGTGTGAAAACTGAGTTTCCTTGAGAGCTGCTTGGAAGCCTGATGGTGTGTGAAGTTAGTGAGCCAAATGGAGTTGTTCTCCCACAAGAACCACTCGGCTGATCCTTCTTCAATATGCCCTTCACCAACATGCAGTGTTTCCTTGATTGAATTAGCTCTCACACCAATATTTGCGTCTCGAGCCTTTGCATTGAAGGCTATCTGAAAACGGTTGTGGCGCTGAAGTTGCCTGTGAATGTGGAGTTGGTGGGAGGTGAGAACCCGCATGTGGAGCATTCGTTTGTGTGGGATGCTCACCAAGCTTCATTTCAGTCCTAGGCACTCAAAGGGCACTAAGCATAGAGTGTGAAAAGTGAGTTTCCTTGAGAGCTGCTTGGAAGCCTGATGGTGTGTGAAGTTAGTGAGCCAAATGGAGTTGTTCTCCCACAAGAACCACTCGGCTGATCCTTCTTCAATATGCCCTTCACCAACATGCAGTGTTTCCTTGATTGAATTAGCTCTCACACCAATATTTGTGTCTAGAGCCTTTGCATTGAGGGCTCTCTGAAAACGGTTGTGGCGCTGAAGTTGCCTGAGAATGTGGAGTTGGTGGCATGTGAAACCCGTATGTCTAGCATTCGTTTGTGTGGGATGCTCTTCCAGGTTCATTCCTAGATAATGCACTCAAAGGGCGCTAAGCATAGAGTGTGAAAACTGAGTTTCCTTGAGAGCTGCTTGGAAGCCTGATGGTGTGTGAAGTTAGTGAGCCAAATGGAGTTGTTCTCCCACAAGAACCACTCGGCTGATCCTTCTTCAATATGCCCTTCACCAACATGCAGTGTTTCCTTGATTGAATTAGCTCTCACACCAATATTTGAGTCTAGAGCCTTTGCATTGAGGGCTATCTGAAAACGGCTGTGGCGCTGAAGTTGCCTGTGAATGTGGAGTTGGTGGCATGTGAAACCCGCATGTTAAGCATTCGTTTGTGTGGGATGCTCTACCAGGTTCATTCCTAGATAATGCACTCAAAGGGCACTAAGCATAGAGTGTGAAAACTGAGTTTCCTTGAGAGCTGCTTGGAAGCCTGATGGTGTGTGAAGTTAGTGAGCCAAATGGAGTTGTTCTCCCACAAGAACCACTCGGCTGATCCTTCTTCAATATGCCCTTCACCAACATGCAGTGTTTCCTTGATTGAATTAGCTCTCACACCAATATTTGCGTCTAGAGCCTTTGCATTGAGGGCTATCTGAAAACGGCTGTGGCGCTGAAGTTGCCTGTGAATGTGGAGTTGTTGGCATGTGAAACCCGCATGTGGAGCATTCGTTTGTGTATGATGCTCTAGCAGGTTCATTCCTAGATAATGCACTCAAAGGGCACTAAGCATAGAGTGTGAAAACTGAGTTTCCTTGAGAGCTGCTTGGAAGCCTGATGGTGTGTGAAGTTAGTGAGCCAAATGGAGTTGTTCTCCCACAAGAACCACTCGGCTGATCCTTCTTCAATATGCCCTTCACCAACATGCAGTGTTTCCTTGATTGAATTAGCTCTCACACCAATATTTGCGTCTAGAGCCTTTGCATCGAGGGCTATCTGAAAACGGCTGTGGCGCTGAAATTGCCTGTGAATGTGGAGTTGGTGGCATGTGAAACCCACATGTGGAGCATTCGTTTGTGTGGGATGCTCTACCAGGTTCATTCCTAGATAATGCCCTCAAAGGGCACTAAGCATAGAGTGTGAAAACTGAGTTTCCTTGAGAGCTGCTTGGAAGCCTGATGGTGTGTGAAGTTAGTGAGCCAAATGGAGTTTTTCTCCCACAAGAACCACTCGGCTGATCCTTCTTCAATATGCCCTTCACCAACATGCAGTGTTTCCTTGATTGAATTAGCTCTCACACCAATATTTGCGTCTAGAGCCTTTGCATTGAGGGCTCTCTGAAAACGGCTGTGGCGTTGAAGTTGCCTGTGAATTTGGAGTTGGTGGCATGTAAAACCCGCATGTGGAGCATTCGTTTGTGTTGGATGCTCTACCAGGTTCATTCCTAGATAATGCACTCAAAGGGCACTAAGCATAGAGTGTGAAAAGTGAGTTTCCTTGAGAGCTGCTTGGAAGCCTGATGGTGTGTGAAGTTAGTGAGCCAAATGGAGTTGTTCTCCCACAAGAACCACTCGGCTGATCCTTCTTCAATATGCCCTTCACCAACATGCAGTGTTTCCTTGATTGAATTAGCTCTCACACCAATATTTGCGTCTAGAGCCTTTGCATTGAGGGCTATCTGAAAACGGCTGTGGCGCTGAAGTTGCCTGTGAATGTGGAGTTGGTGGCATGTGAAACCCGCATGTGGAGCATTCGTTTGTGTGGGATGCTCACCAACCCTCATTTCAGTCCTAGGCACTCAAAGGGCACTAAGCATAGAGTGTGAAAACTGAGTTTCCTTGAGAGCTGCTTGGAAGCCTGATGGTGTGTGAAGATAGTGAGCCAAGTGGAGTTGTTCTCCCACAAGAACCACTCGGCTGATCCTTCTTCAATATGCCCTTCACCAACATGCAGTGTTTCCTTGATTGAATTAGCTCTCACACCAATATTTGCGTCTAGAACCTTTGCATTGAGGGCTATCTGAAAACGGTTTTGGCGCTGAAGTTGCCTGAGAATGTGGAGTTGGTGGCATGTGAAACCCGTATGTCTAGCATTCGTTTGTGTGGGATGCTCTTCCAGGTTCATTCCTAGATAATGCACTCAAAGGGCACTAAGCATAGAGTGTGAAAAGTGAGTTTCCTTGAGAGCTGCTTGGAAGCCTGATGGTGTGTGAAGTTAGTGAGCCAAATGGAGTTGTTCTCCCACAAGAACCACTCGGCTGATCCTTCTTCAATATGCCCTTCACCAACATGCAGTGTTTCCTTGATTGAATTAGCTCTCACACCAATATTTGAGTCTAGAGCCTTTGCATTGAGGGCTATCTGAAAACGGCTGTGGCGCTGAAGGTGCCTGTGAATGTGGAGTTGGTGGCATGTGAAACCCGCATGTTAAGCATTCGTTTGTGTGGGATGCTCTACCAGGTTCATTCCTAGATAATGCACTCAAAGGGCACTAAGCATAGAGTGTGAAAACTGAGTTTCCTTGAGAGCTGCTTGGAAGCCTGATGGTGTGTGAAGTTAGTGAGCCAAATGGAGTTGTTCTCCCACAAGAACCACTCGGCTGATCCTTCTTCAATATGCCCTTCACCAACATGCAGTGTTTCCTTGATTGAATTAGCTCTCACACCAATATTTGCGTCTAGAGCCTTTGCATTGAGGGCTATCTGAAAACGGCTGTGGCGCTGAAGTTGCCTGTGAATGTGGAGTTGGTGGCATGTGAAACCCGCATGTGGAGCATTCGTTTGTGTGGGATGCTCACCAACCTTCATTTCAGTCCTAGGCACTCAAAGGGCACTAAGCATAGAGTGTGAAAACTGAGTTTCCTTGAGAGCTGCTTGGAAGCCTGATGGTGTGTGAAGTTAGTGAGCCAAATGGAGTTGTTCTCCCACAAGAACCACTCGGCTGATCCTTCTTCAATATGCCCTTCACCAACATGCAGTGTTTCCTTGATTGAATTAGCTCTCACACCAATATTTGCGTCTCGAGCCTTTGCATCGAGGGCTATCTGAAAACGGCTGTGGCGCTGAAATTGCCTGTGAATGTGGAGTTGGTGGCATGTGAAACCCACATGTGGAGCATTCGTTTGTGTGGGATGCTCTACCAGGTTCATTCCTAGATAATGCCCTCAAAGGGCACTAAGCATAGAGTGTGAAAACTGAGTTTCCTTGAGAGCTGCTTGGAAGCCTGATGGTGTGTGAAGTTAGTGAGCCAAATGGAGTTTTTCTCCCACAAGAACCACTCGGCTGATCCTTCTTCAATATGCCCTTCACCAACATGCAGTGTTTCCTTGATTGAATTAGCTCTCACACCAATATTTGCGTCTAGAGCCTTTGCATTGAGGGCTATCTGAAAACGGCTGTGGCGTTGAAGTTGCCTGAGAATTTGGAGTTGGTGGCATGTAAAACCCGCATGTGGAGCATTCGTTTGTGTTGGATGCTCTACCAGGTTCATTCCTAGATAATGCACTCAAAGGGCACTAAGCATAGAGTGTGAAAAGTGAGTTTCCTTGAGAGCTGCTTGGAAGCCTGATGGTGTGTGAAGTTAGTGAGCCAAATGAAGTTGTTCTCCCACAAGAACCACTCGGCTGATCCTTCTTCAATATGCCCTTCACCAACATGCAGTGTTTCCTTGATTGAATTAGCTCTCACACCAATATTTGCGTCTAGAGCCTTTGCATTGAGGGCTATCTGAAAACGGCTGTGGCGCTGAAGTTGCCTGTGAATGTGGAGTTGGTGGCATGTGAAACCCGCATGTGGAGCATTCGTTTGTGTGGGATGCTCACCAACCCTCATTTCAGTCCTAGGCACTCAAAGGGCACTAAGCATAGAGTGTGAAAACTGAGTTTCCTTGAGAGCTGCTTGGAAGCCTGATGGTGTGTGAAGATAGTGAGCCAAGTGGAGTTGTTCTCCCACAAGAACCACTCGGCTGATCCTTCTTCAATATGCCCTTCACCAACATGCAGTGTTTCCTTGATTGAATTAGCTCTCACACCAATATTTGCGTCTAGAGCCTTTGCATTGAGGGCTATCTGAAAACGGCTGTGGCGCTGAAGTGGCCTGTGAATGTGGAGTTGGTGGCATGTGAAACCCGCATGTGGAGCATTCGTTTGTGTGGGATGTTCACCAAGATTCATTTCAGTCTTAGGCACTCAAAGGGCACTAAGCATAGAGTGTGAAAACTGAGTTTCCTTGAGAGCTGCTTGGAAGCCTGATGGTGTGTGAAGTTAGTGAGCCAAATGGAGTTGTTCTCCCACAAGAACCACTCGGCTGATCCTTCTTCAATATGCCCTTCACCAACATGCAGTGTTTCCTTGATTGAATTAACTCTCACACCAATATTTGCGTCTCGAGCCTTTGCATTGAGGGCTATCTGAAAACGGCTGTGGCGCTGAAGTTGCCTGTGAATGTGGAGTTGGTGGAATGTGAAACCCGCATGTGGAGCATTCGTTTGTGTGGGATGCTCACCAACCTTCATTTCAGTCCTAGGCACTCAAAGGGCACTAAGCATAGAGTGTGAAAAGTGAGTTTCCTTGAGAGCTGCTTGGAAGCCTGATGGTGTGTGAAGTTAGTGAGCCAAATGGAGTTGTTCTCCCACAAGAACCACTCGGCTGATCCTTCTTCAATATGCCCTTCACCAACATGCAGTGTTTCGTTTCCTTGATTGAATTAGCTCTCACACCAATATTTACGTCTAGAGCCTTTGCATTGAGGGCTATCTGAAAACGGCTGTGGCGCTGAAGTTGCCTGTGAATGTGGAGTTGGTGGCATGTGAAACCCGCATGTGGAGCATTCGTTTGTGTGGGATGCTCTACCAGGTTCATTCCTAGATAATGCACTCAAAGGGGACTAAGCATAGAGTGTAAAAACTGAGTTTCCTTGAGAGCTGCTTGGAAGCCTGATGGTGTGTGAAGTTAGTGAGCCAAATGGAGTTGTTCTCCCACAAGAACCACTCGGCTGATCCTTCTTCAATATGCCCTTCACCAACATGCAGTGTTTCCTTGATTGAATTAGCTCTCACACCAATATTTGCGTCTCGAGCCTTTGCATTGAGGGCTATCTGAAAACGGCTTTGGCGCTGAAGTTGCCTGTGAATGTGGAGTTGGTGGCATGCGAAACCCGCATGTGGAGCATTCGTTTGTGTGCGATGCTCTACCAGGTTCATTCCTAGATAATGCACTCAAAGGGCACTAAGCATAGAGTGTGAAAACTGAGTTTCCTTGAGAGCTGCTTGGAAGCCTGATGGTGTGTGAAGTTAGTGAGCCAAATGGAGTTGTTCTCCCACAAGAACCACTCGGCTGATCCTTCTTCAATATGCCCTTCACCAACATGCAGTGTTTCCTTGATTGAATTAGCTCTCACACCAATATTTGCGTCTAGAGCCTTTGCATTGAGGGCTATCTGAAAACGGCTGTGGCGCTGAAGTTGCCTGTGAATGTGGAGTTGGTGGCATGTGAAACCCGCATGTGGAGCATTCGTTTGTGTGGGATGCTCACCAACCCTCATTTCAGTCCTAGGCACTCAAAGGGCACTAAGCATAGAGTGTGAAAACTGAGTTTCCTTGAGAGCTGCTTGGAAGCCTGATGGTGTGTGAAGATAGTGAGCCAAGTGGAGTTGTTCTCCCACAAGAACCACTCGGCTGATCCTTCTTCAATATGCCCTTCACCAACATGCAGTGTTTCCTTGATTGAATTAGCTCTCACACCAATATTTGCGTCTAGAGCCTTTGCATTGAGGGCTATCTGAAAACGGCTGTGGCGCTGAAGTGGCCTGTGAATGTGGAGTTGGTGGCATGTGAAACCCGCATGTGGAGCATTCGTTTGTGTGGGATGCTCACCAAGATTCATTTCAGTCTTAGGCACTCAAAGGGCACTAAGCATAGAGTGTGAAAACTGAGTTTCCTTGAGAGCTGCTTGGAAGCCTGATGGTGTGTGAAGTTAGTGAGCCAAATGGAGTTGTTCTCCCACAAGAACCACTCGGCTGATCCTTCTTCAATATGCCCTTCACCAACATGCAGTGTTTCCTTCATTGAATTAACTCTCACACCAATATTTGCGTCTCGAGCCTTTGCATTGAGGGCTATCTGAAAACGGCTGTGGCGCTGAAGTTGCCTGTGAATGTGGAGTTGGTGGAATGTGAAACCCGCATGTGGAGCATTCGTTTGTGTGGGATGCTCACCAAGCTTCATTTCAGTCCTAGGCACTCAAAGGGCACTAAGCATAGAGTGTGAAAACTGAGTTTCCTTGAGAGCTGCTTGGAAGCCTGATGGTGTGTGAAGTTAGTGAGCCAAATGGAGTTGTTCTCCCACAAGAACCACTCGGCTGATCCTTCTTCAATATGCCCTTCACCAACATGCAGTGTTTCCTTGATTGAATTAGCTCTCACACCAATATTTGCGTCTCGAGCCTTTGCATCGAGGGCTATCTGAAAACGGCTGTGGCGCTGAAATTGCCTGTGAATGTGGAGTTGGTGGCATGTGAAACCCACATGTGGAGCATTCGTTTGTGTGGGATGCTCTACCAGGTTCATTCCTAGATAATGCCCTCAAAGGGCACTAAGCATAGAGTGTGAAAACTGAGTTTCCTTGAGAGCTGCTTGGAAGCCTGATGGTGTGTGAAGTTAGTGAGCCAAATGGAGTTTTTCTCCCACAAGAACCACTCGGCTGATCCTTCTTCAATATGCCCTTCACCAACATGCAGTGTTTCCTTGATTGAATTAGCTCTCACACCAATATTTGCGTCTAGAGCCTTTGCATTGAGGGCTATCTGAAAACGGCTGTGACGTTGAAGTTGCCTGATAATTTGGAGTTGGTGGCATGTAAAACCCGCATGTGGAGCATTCGTTTGTGTTGGATGCTCTACCAGGTTCATTCCTAGATAATGCACTCAAAGGGCACTAAGCATAGAGTGTGAAAAGTGAGTTTCCTTGAGAGCTGCTTGGAAGCCTGATGGTGTGTGAAGTTAGTGAGCCAAATGGAGTTGTTCTCCCACAAGAACCACTCGGCTGATCCTTCTTCAATATGCCCTTCACCAACATGCAGTGTTTCCTTGATTGAATTAGCTCTCACACCAATATTTGCGTCTAGAGCCTTTGCATTGAGGGCTATCTGAAAACGGCTGTGGCGCTGAAGTTGCCTGTGAATGTGGAGTTGGTGGCATGTGAAACCCGCATGTGGAGCATTCGTTTGTGTGGGATGCTCACCAACCCTCATTTCAGTCCTAGGCACTCAAAGGGCACTAAGCATAGAGTGTGAAAACTGAGTTTCCTTGAGAGCTGCTTGGAAGCCTGATGGTGTGTGAAGATAGTGAGCCAAGTGGAGTTGTTCTCCCACAAGAACCACTCGGCTGATCCTTCTTCAATATGCCCTTCACCAACATGCAGTGTTTCCTTGATTGAATTAGCTCTCACACCAATATTTGCGTCTAGAGCCTTTGCATTGAGGGCTATCTGAAAACGGCTGTGGCGCTGAAGTGGCCTGTGAATGTGGAGTTGGTGGCATGTGAAACCCGCATGTGGAGCATTCGTTTGTGTGGGATGCTCACCAAGATTCATTTCAGTCTTAAGCACTCAAAGGGCACTAAGCATAGAGTGTGAAAACTGAGTTTCCTTGAGAGCTGCTTGGAAGCCTGATGGTGTGTGATGTTAGTGAGCCAAATGGAGTTGTTCTCCCACAAGAAACACTCGGCTGATCCTTCTTCAATATGCCCTTCACCAACATGCAGTGTTTCCTTGATTGAATTAACTCTCACACCAATATTTGCGTCTCGAGCCTTTGCATTGAGGGCTATCTGAAAACGGCTGTGGCGCTGAAGTTGCCTGTGAATGTGGAGTTGGTGGAATGTGAAACCCGCATGTGGAGCATTCGTTTGTGTGGGATGCTCACCAACCTTCATTCAGTCCTAGGCACTCAAAGGGCACTAAGCATAGAGTGTGAAAACTGAGTTTCCTTGAGAGCTGCTTGGAAGCCTGATGGTGTGTGAAGTTAGTGAGCCAAATGGAGTTGTTCTCCCACAAGAACCACTCGGCTGATCCTTCTTCAATATGCCCTTCACCAACATGCAGTGTTTCGTTTCCTTGATTGAATTAGCTCTCACACCAATATTTACGTCTAGAGCCTTTGCATTGAGGGCTATCTGAAAACGGCTGTGGCGCTGAAGTTGCCTGTGAATGTGGAGTTGGTGGCATGTGAAACCCGCATGTGGAGCATTCGTTTGTGTGGGATGCTCTACCAGGTTCATTCCTAGATAATGCACTCAAAGGGGACTAAGCATAGAGTGTAAAAACTGAGTTTCCTTGAGAGCTGCTTGGAAGCCTGATGGTGTGTGAAGTTAGTGAGCCAAATGGAGTTGTTCTCCCACAAGAACCACTCGGCTGATCCTTCTTCAATATGCCCTTCACCAACATGCAGTGTTTCCTTGATTGAATTAGCTCTCACACCAATATTTGCGTCTCGAGCCTTTGCATTGAGGGCTATCTGAAAACGGCTTTGGCGCTGAAGTTGCCTGTGAATGTGGAGTTGGTGGCATGCGAAACCCGCATGTGGAGCATTCGTTTGTGTGCGATGCTCTACCAGGTTCATTCCTAGATAATGCACTCAAAGGGCACTAAGCATAGAGTGTGAAAACTGAGTTTCCTTGAGAGCTGCTTGGAAGCCTGATGGTGTGTGAAGTTAGTGAGCCAAATGGAGTTGTTCTCCCACAAGAACCACTCGGCTGATCCTTCTTCAATATGCCCTTCACCAACATGCAGTGTTTCCTTGATTGAATTAGCTCTCACACAAATATTTGCGTCTAGAGCCTTTGCATTGAGGGCTATCTGAAAACGGCTGTGGCGCTGAAGTTGCCTGTGAATGTGGAGTTGGTGGCATGTGAAACCCGCATGTGGAGCATTCGTTTGTGTGGGATGCTCACCAACCCTCATTTCAGTCCTAGGCACTCAAAGGGCACTAAGCATAGAGTGTGAAAACTGAGTTTCCTTGAGAGCTGCTTGGAAGCCTGATGGTGTGTGAAGATAGTGAGCCAAGTGGAGTTGTTCTCCCACAAGAACCACTCGGCTGATCCTTCTTCAATATGCCCTTCACCAACATGCAGTGTTTCCTTGATTGAATTAGCTCTCACACCAATATTTGCGTCTAGAGCCTTTGCATTGAGGGCTATCTGAAAACGGCTGTGGCGCTGAAGTGGCCTGTGAATGTGGAGTTGGTGGCATGTGAAACCCGCATGTGGAGCATTCGTTTGTGTGGGATGCTCACCAAGATTCATTTCAGTCTTAGGCACTCAAAGGGCACTAAGCATAGAGTGTGAAAACTGAGTTTCCTTGAGAGCTGCTTGGAAGCCTGATGGTGTGTGAAGTTAGTGAGCCAAATGGAGTTGTTCTCCCACAAGAACCACTCGGCTGATCCTTCTTCAATATGCCCTTCACCAACATGCAGTGTTTCCTTCATTGAATTAACTCTCACACCAATATTTGCGTCTCGAGCCTTTGCATTGAGGGCTATCTGAAAACGGCTGTGGCGCTGAAGTTGCCTGTGAATGTGGAGTTGGTGGAATGTGAAACCCGCATGTGGAGCATTCGTTTGTGTGGGATGCTCACCAAGCTTCATTTCAGTCCTAGGCACTCAAAGGGCACTAAGCATAGAGTGTGAAAAGTGAGTTTCCTTGAGAGCTGCTTGGAAGCCTGATGGTGTGTGAAGTTAGTGAGCCAAATGGAGTTGTTCTCCCACAAGAACCACTCGGCTGATCCTTCTTCAATATGCCCTTCACCAACATGCAGTGTTTCGTTTCCTTGATTGAATTAGCTCTCACACCAATATTTACGTCTAGAGCCTTTGCATTGAGGGCTATCTGAAAACGGCTGTGGCGCTGAAGTTGCCTGTGAATGTGGAGTTGGTGGCATGTGAAACCCGCATGTGGAGCATTCGTTTGTGTGGGATGCTCTACCAGGTTCATTCCTAGATAATGCACTCAAAGGGGACTAAGCATAGAGTGTAAAAACTGAGTTTCCTTGAGAGCTGCTTGGAAGCCTGATGGTGTGTGAAGTTAGTGAGCCAAATGGAGTTGTTCTCCCACAAGAACCACTCGGCTGATCCTTCTTCAATATGCCCTTCACCAACATGCAGTGTTTCCTTGATTGAATTAGCTCTCACACCAATATTTGCGTCTCGAGCCTTTGCATTGAGGGCTATCTGAAAACGGCTTTGGCGCTGAAGTTGCCTGTGAATGTGGAGTTGGTGGCATGCGAAACCCGCATGTGGAGCATTCGTTTGTGTGCGATGCTCTACCAGGTTCATTCCTAGATAATGCACTCAAAGGGCACTAAGCATAGAGTGTGAAAACTGAGTTTCCTTGAGAGCTGCTTGGAAGCCTGATGGTGTGTGAAGTTAGTGAGCCAAATGGAGTTGTTCTCCCACAAGAACCACTCGGCTGATCCTTCTTCAATATGCCCTTCACCAACATGCAGTGTTTCCTTGATTGAATTAGCTCTCACACCAATATTTGCGTCTAGAGCCTTTGCATTGAGGGCTATCTGAAAATGGCTGTGGCGCTGAAGTTGCCTGTGAATGTGGAGTTGGTGGCATGTGAAACCCGCATGTGGAGCATTCGTTTGTGTGGGATGCTCTACCAGGTTCATTCCTAGATAATGCCCTCAAAGGGCACTAAGCATAGAGTGTGAAAACTGAGTTTCCTTGAGAGCTGCTTGGAAGCCTGATGGTGTGTGAAGTTAGTGAGCCAAATGGAGTTGTTCTCCCACAAGAACCACTCGGCTGATCCTTCTTCAATATGCCCTTCACCAACATGCAGTGTTTCCTTGATTGAATTAGCTCTCACACCAATATTTGCGTCTAGAGCCTTTGCATTGAGGGCTATCTGAAAATGGCTGTGGCGCTGTAGTTGCCTGTGAATGTGGAGTTGGTGGCATGTGAAACCCGCATGTGGAGCATTCGTTTGTGTGGGATGCTCTACCAGGTTCATTCCTAGATAATGCCCTCAAAGGGCACTAAGCATAGAGTGTGAAAACTGAGTTTCCTTGAGAGCTGCTTGGAAGCCTGATGGTGTGTGAAGTTAGTGAGCCAAATGGAGTTGTTCTCCCACAAGAACCACTCGGCTGATCCTTCTTCAATATGCCCTTCACCAACATGCAGTGTTTCCTTGATTGAATTAGCTCTCACACCAATATTTGCGTCTCGAGCCTTTGCATTGAGGGCTATCTGAAAACGGCTGTGGCGCTGAAGTTGCCTGTGAATGTGGAGTTGGTGGCATGTGAAACCCGCATGCGGAGCATTCGTTTGTGTGGGATGCTCTACCAGGTTCATTCCTAGATAATGCCCTCAAAGGGCACTTAGCATAGAGTGTGAAAACTGAGTTTCCTTGAGAGCTGCTTGGAAGCCTGATGGTGTGTGAAGTTAGTGAGCCAAATGGAGTTGTTCTCCCACAAGAACCACTCGGCGGATCCTTCTTCAATATGCCCTTCACCAACATGCAGTGTTTCCTTGATTGAATTAGCTCTCACACCAATATTTGCGTCTCGAGCCTTTGTATTGAGGGCTATCTGAAAACGGCTGTGGCGCTGAAGTTGCCTGTGAATGTGGAGTTGGTGGCATGTGAAACCCGCATGTGGAGCATTCGTTTGTGTGGGATGCTCTACCAGGTTCATTCCTAGATAATGCACTCAAAGGGCACTAAGCATAGAGTGTGAAAACTGAGTTTCCTTGAGAGCTGCTTGGAAGCCTGATGGTGGGTGAAGTTAGTGAGCCAAATGGAGTTGTTCTCCCACAAGAACCAGTCGGCTGATCCTTCTTCAATATGCCCTTCACCAACATGCAGTGTTTGCTTGATTGAATTAGCTCTCACACCAATATTTGCGTCTAGAGCCTTTGCATTGAGGGCTATCTGAAAACGGCTGTGGCGCTGAAGTTGCCTGTGAATGTGGAGTTGGTGGCATGTGAAACCCGCATGTGGAGCATTCGTTTGTGTGGGATGCTCACCAAGCTTCATTTAAGTCCTAGGCACTCAAAGGGCACTAAGCATAGAGTGTGAAAACTGAGTTTCCTTGAGAGCTGCTTGGAAGCCTGATGGTGTGTGAAGTTAGTGAGCCAAATGGAGTTGTTCTCCCACAAGAACCACTCGGCTGATCCTTCTTCAATATGCCCTTCACCAACATGCAGTGTTTCCTTGATTGAATTAGCTCTCACACCAATATTTGCGTCTAGAGCCTTTGCATTGAGGGCTATCTGAAAATGGCTGTGGCGCTGAAGTTGCCTGTGAATGTGGAGTTGGTGGCATGTGAAACCCGCATGTGGAGCATTCGTTTGTGTGGGATGCTCTACCAGGTTCATTCCTAGATAATGCACTCAAAGGGCACTAAGCATAGAGTGTGAAACTGAGTTTCCTTGAGAGCTGCTTGGAAGCCTGATGGTGTGTGAAGTTAGTGAGCCAAATGGAGTTGTTCTCCCACAAGAACCACTCAGCTGATCCTTCTTCAATATGCCATTCACCAACATGCAGTGTTTCCTTGATTGAATTAGCTCTCACACCAATATTTGCGTCTAGAGCCTTTGCATTGAGGGCTATCTGAAAACGGCTGTGGCGCTGAAGTTGCCTGTGAATGTGGAGTTGGTGGCATGTGAAACCCGCATGTGGAGCATTCGTTTGTGTGGGATGCTCACCAACCTTCATTTCAGTCCTAGGCACTCAAAGGGCACTAAGCATAGAGTGTGAAAACTGAGTTTCCTTGAGAGCTGCTTGGAAGCCTGATGGTGTGTGAAGTTAGTGAGCCAAATGGAGTTGTTCTCCCACAAGAACCACTCGGCTGATCCTTCTTCAATATGCCCTTCACCAACATGCAGTGTTTCCTTGATTGAATTAGCTCTCACACCAATATTTGCGTCTCGAGCCTTTGCATTGAGGGCTATCTGAAAACGGCTGTGGCGCTGAAGTTGCCTGTGAATGTGGAGTTGGTGGCATGTGAAACCCGCATGTGGAGCATTCGTTTGTGTGGGATGCTCTACCAGGTTCATTCCTAGATAATGCACTCAAAGGGCACTAAGCATAGAGTGTGAAAACTGAGTTTCCTTGAGAGCTGCTTGGAAGCCTGATGGTGGGTGACGTTAGTGAGCCAAATGGAGTTGTTCTCCCACAAGAACCACTCGGCTGATCCTTCTTCAATATGCCCTTCACCAACATGCAGTGTTTGCTTGATTGAATTAGCTCTCACACCAATATTTGCGTCTAGAGCCTTTGCATTGAGGGCTATCTGAAAACGGCTGTGGCGCTGAAGTTGCCTGTGAATGTGGAGTTGGTGGCATGTGAAACCCGCATGTGGAGCATTCGTTTGTGTGGGATGCTCACCAAGCTTCATTTAAGTCCTAGGCACTCAAAGGGCACTAAGCATAGAGTGTGAAAACTGAGTTTCCTTGAGAGCTGCTTGGAAGCCTGATGGTGTGTGAAGTTAGTGAGCCAAATGGAGTTGTTCTCCCACAAGAACCACTCGGCTGATCCTTCTTCAATATGCCCTTCACCAACATGCAGTG
Organism: Ochotona princeps; assembly: GCF_030435755.1. Classification (NCBI taxonomy): domain Eukaryota; kingdom Metazoa; phylum Chordata; class Mammalia; order Lagomorpha; family Ochotonidae; genus Ochotona; species Ochotona princeps. Next base: position 140,464 of record NW_026697997.1, on the reverse strand, counting down.
TTTCCTTGATTGAATTAGCTCTCACACCAATATTTGCGTCTAGAGCCTTTGCATTGAGGGCTATCTGAAAACGGCTGTGGCGCTGAAGTTGCCTGTGAATGTGGAGTTGGTGGCATGTGAAACCCGCATGTGGAACATTCGTTTGTGTGGGATGCTCTACCAGGTTCATTCCTAGATAATGCACTCAAAGGGCACTAAGCATAGAGTGTGAAAACTGAGTTTCCTTGAGAGCTGCTTGGAAGCCTGATGGTGTGTGAAGTTAGTGAGCCAAATGGAGTTGTTCTCCCACAAGAACCACTCAGCTGATCCTTCTTCAATATGCCCTTCACCAACATGCAGTGTTTCCTTGATTGAATTAGCTCTCACACCAATATTTGCGTCTAGAGCCTTTGCATTGAGGGCTATCTGAAAACGGCTGTGGCGCTGAAGTTGCCTGTGAATGTGGAGTTGGTGGCATGTGAAACCCGCATGTGGAGCATTCGTTTGTGTGGGATGCTCACCAACCTTCATTTAAGTCCTAGGCACTCAAAGGGCACTAAGCATAGAGTGTGAAAACTGAGTTTCCTTGAGAGCTGCTTGGAAGCCTGATGGTGTGTGAAGTTAGTGAGCCAAATGGAGTTGTTCTCCCACAAGAACCACTCGGCTGATCCTTCTTCAATATGCCCTTCACCAACATGCAGTGTTTCGTTTCCTTGATTGAATTAGCTCTCACACGAATATTTGCGTCTCGAGCCTTTGCATTGAGGACTATCTGAAAACGGCTGTGGCGTTGAAGTTGCCTGTGAATGTGGAGTTGGTGGCATGTGAAACCCGCATGCGGAGCATTCGTTTGTGTGGGATGCTCTACCAGGTTCATTCCTAGATAATGCCCTCAAAGGGCACTAAGCATAGAGTGTGAAAACTGAGTTTCCTTGAGAGCTGCTTGAAAGCTTGATGGTGGGTGAAGTTAGTGAGCCAAATGGAGTTGTTCTCACACAAGAACCACTCGGCTGATCCTTCTTCAATATGCCCTTCACCAACATGCAGTGTTTCCTTGATTGAATTAGCTCTCACACGAATATTTGCGTTTAGAGCCTTTGCATTGAGGGCTATCTGAAAACGGCTGTGGCGCTGAAGTTGCCTGAGAATGTGGAGTTGGTGGCATGTGAAACTCGCATGTGGAGCATTCGTTTGTGTGGGATGCTCTTCCAGGTTCATTCCTAGATAATGCACTCAAAGGGCACTAAGCATAGAGTGTGAAAACTGAGTTTCCTTGAGAGCTGCTTGGAAGCCTGATGGTGTGTGAAGTTAGTGAGCCAAATGGAGTTGTTCTCCCACAAGAACCACTCGGCTGATCCTTCTTCAATATGCCCTTCACCAACATGCAGTGTTTCCTTCATTGAATTAGCTCTCACACCAATATTTGCGTCTCGAGCCTTTGCATTGAGGGCTATCTGAAAACGGCTGTGGCGCTGAAGTTGCCTGTGAATGTGGAGTTGGTGGCAAGTGAAACCCGCATGTGGAGCATTCGTTTGTGTGGGATGCTCTACCAGGTTCATTCCTAGATAATGCACTCAAAGGGCACTAAGCATAGAGTGTGAAAACTGAGTTTCCTTGAGAGCTGCTTGGAAGCCTGATGGTGTGTGAAGTTAGTGAGCCAAATGGAGTTGTTCTCCCACAAGAACCACTCGGCTGATCCTTCTTCAATATGCCCTTCACCAACATGCAGTGTTTCCTTGATTGAATTAGCTCTCACACCAATATTTGCGTCTAGAGCCTTTGCATTGAGGGCTATCTGAAAACGGCTGTGGCGCTGAAGTTGCCTGTGAATGTGGAGTTGGTGGCATGTGAAACCCGCATGTGGAACATTCATTTGTGTGGGATGCTCACCAACCTTCATTTCAGTCCTAGGCACTCAAAGGGCACTAAGCATAGAGTGTGAAAAGTGAGTTTCCTTGAGAGCTGCTTGGAAGCCTGATGGTGTGTGAAGTTAGTGAGCCAAATGGAGTTGTTCTCCCACAAGAACCACTCGGCTGATCCTTCTTCAATATGCCCTTCACCAACATGCAGTGTTTCCTTGATTGAATTAGCTCTCACACCAATATTTGCGTCTCGAGCCTTTGCATTGAGGGCTATCTGAAAACGGCTGTGGCGCTGAAATTGCCTGTGAATGTGGAGTTGGTGGCATGTGAAACCCGCATGTGGAGCATTCGTTTGTGTGGGATGCTCACCAAGATTCATTTCAGTCCTAGGCACTCAAAGGGCACTAAGCATAGAGTGTGAAAAGTGCGTATCCTTGAGAGCTGCTTGGAAGCCTGATGGTGTGTGAAGTTAGTGAGCCAAATGGAGTTGTTCTCCCACAAGAACCACTCGGCTGATCCTTCTTCAATATGCCCTTCACCAACATGCAGTGTTTCCTTGATTGAATTAGCTCTCACACCAATATTTGCGTCTAGAGCCTTTGCATTGAGGGCTATCTGAAAACGGCTGTGGCGCTGAAATTGCCTGTGAATGTGGAGTTGGTGGCATGTGAAACCCGCATGTGGAGCATTCGTTTGCGTGGGATGCTCTACCAGGTTCATTCCTAGATAATGCACTCAAAGGGCACTAAGCATAGAGTGTGAAAAGTGAGTTTCCTTGAGAGCTGCTTGGAAGCCTGATGGTGTGTGAAGTTAGTGAGCCAAATGGAGTTGTTCTCCCACAAGAACCACTCGGCTGATCCTTCTTCAATATGCCCTTCACCAACATGCAGTGTTTCGTTTCCTTGATTGAATTAGCTCTCACACCAATATTTGCGTCTAGAGCCTTTGCATTGAGGGCTATCTGAAAACGGCTGTGGCGCTGAAGTGGCCTGTGAATGTGGAGTTGGTGGCATGTGAAACCCGCATGTGGAGCATTCGTTTGTGTGGGATGCTCACCAAGCTTCATTTCAGTCTTAGGCACTCAAAGGGCACTAAGCATAGAGTGTGAAAACTGAGTTTCCTTGAGAGCTGCTTGGAAGCCTGATGGTGTGTGAAGTTAGTGAGCCAAATGGAGTTGTTCTCCCACAAGAACCACTCGGCGGATCCTTCTTCAATATGCCCTTCACCAACATGCAGTGTTTCCTTGATTGAATTAGCTCTCACACCAATATTTGCGTCTCGAGCCTTTGCATTGAAGGCTATCTGAAAACGGCTGTGGCGCTGAAGTTGCCTGTGAATGTGGAGTTGGTGGCATGTGAAACCCGCATGTGGAGCATTCGTTTCTGTGGGATGCTCACCAAGCTTCATTTCAGTCCTAGGCACTCAAAGGGCACTAAGCATAGAGTGTGAAAACTGAGTTTCCTTGAGAGCTGCTTGGAAGCCTGATGGTGTGTGAAGTTAGTGAGCCAAATGGAGTTGTTCTCCCACAAGAACCACTCGGCTGATCCTTCTTCAATATGCCCTTCACCAACATGCAGTGTTTCCTTGATTGAATTAGCTCTCACACCAATATTTGTGTCTAGAGCCTTTCCATTGAGGGCTATCTGAAAACGGCTGTGGCGCTGAAGTTGCCTGAGAATGTGGAGTTGGTGGCATGTGAAACCCGTATGTCTAGCTTTCGTTTGTGTGGGATGCTCTTCCAGGTTCATTCCTAGATAATGCACTCAAAGGGCACTAAGCATAGAGTGTGAAATCTGAGTTTCCTTGAGAGCTGCTTGGAAGCCTGATGGTGTGTGAAGTTAGTGAGCCAAATGGAGTTGTTCTCCCACAAGAACCACTCGGCTGATCCTTCTTCAATATGCCCTTCACCAACATGCAGTGTTTCCTTGATTGAATTAGCTCTCACACCAATATTTGTGTCTAGAGCCTTTGCATTGAGGGCTATCTGAAAACGGCTGTGGCGCTGAAGTTGCCTGTGAATGTGGAGTTGGTGGCATGTGAAACCCGCATGTTAAGCATTCGTTTGTGTGGGATGCTCTACCAGGTTCATTCCTAGATAATGCACTCAAAGGGCACTAAGCATAGAGTGTGAAAACTGAGTTTCCTTGAGAGCTGCTTGGAAGCCTGATGGTGTGTGAAGTTAGTGAGCCAAATGGAGTTGTTCTCCCACAAGAACCACTCGGCGGATCCTTCTTCAATATGCCCTTCACCAACATGCAGTGTTTCCTTGATTGAATTAGCTCTCACACCAATATTTGCGTCTCGAGCCTTTGCATTGAAGGCTATCTGAAAACGGCTGTGGCGCTGAAGTTGCCTGTGAATGTGGAGTTGGTGGCATGTGAAACCCGCATGTGGAGCATTCGTTTCTGTGGGATGCTCACCAAGCTTCATTTCAGTCCTAGGCACTCAAAGGGCACTAAGCATAGAGTGTGAAAAGTGAGTTTCCTTGAGAGCTGCTTGGAAGCCTGATGGTGTGTGAAGTTAGTGAGCCAAATGGAGTTGTTCTCGCACAAGAACCACTCGGCGGATCCTTCTTCAATATGCCCTTCACCAACATGCAGTGTTTCCTTGATTGAATTAGCTCTCACACCAATATTTGTGTCTAGAGCCTTTCCATTGAGGGCTATCTGAAAACGGTTGTGGCGCTGAAGTTGCCTGAGAATGTGGAGTTGGTGGCATGTGAAACCCGTATGTCTAGCTTTCCTTTGTGTGGGATGCTCTTCCAGGTTCATTCCTAGATAATGCACTCAAAGGGCACTAAGCATAGAGTGTGAAAACTGAGTTTCCTTGAGAGCTGCTTGGAAGCCTGATGGTGTGTGAAGTTAGTGAGCCAAATGGAGTTGTTCTCCCACAAGAACCACTCGGCTGATCCTTCTTCAATATGCCCTTCACCAACATGCAGTGTTTCCTTGATTGAATTAGCTCTCACACCAATATTTGTGTCTAGAGCCTTTGCATTGAGGGCTATCTGAAAACGGCTGTGGCGCTGAAGTTGCCTGTGAATGTGGAGTTGGTGGCATGTGAAACCCGCATGTTAAGCATTCGTTTGTGTGGGATGCTCTACCAGGTTCATTCCTAGATAATGCACTCAAAGGGCACTAAGCATAGAGTGTGAAAACTGAGTTTCCTTGAGAGCTGCTTGGAAGCCTGATGGTGTGTGAAGTTAGTGAGCCAAATGGAGTTGTTCTCCCACAAGAACCACTCGGCTGATCCTTCTTCAATATGCCCTTCACCAACATGCAGTGTTTCGTTTCCTTGATTGAATTAGCTCTCACACCAATATTTGCGTCTAGAGCCTTTGCATTGAGGGCTATCTGAAAACGGCTGTGGCGCTGAAATTGCCTGTGAATGTGGAGTTGGTGGCATGTGAAACCCGCATGTGGAGCATTCGTTTGTGTGGGATGCTCTACCAGGTTCATTCCTAGATAATGCCCTCAAAGGGCACTAAGCATAGAGTGTGAAAACTGAGTTTCCTTGAGAGCTGCTTGGAAGCCTGATGGTGTGTGAAGTTAGTGAGCCAAATGGAGTTGTTCTCCCACAAGAACCACTCGGCTGATCCTTCTTCAATATGCCCTTCACCAACATGCAGTGTTTCCTTGATTGAATTAGCTCTCACACCAATATTTGCGTCTAGAGCCTTTGCATTGAGGGCTATCTGAAAACGGCTGTGGCGCTGAAGTTGCCTGAGAATGTGGAGTTGGTGGCATGTGAAACCCGCATGTGGAGCATTCGTTTGTGTGGGATGCTCTACCAGGTTCATTCCTAGATAATGCACTCAAAGGGCACTAAGCATAGAGTGTGAAAACTGAGTTTCCTTGAGAGCTGCTTGGAAGCCTGATGGTGTGTGAAGTTAGTGAGCCAAATGGAGTTGTTCTCCCACAAGAACCACTCGGCTGATCCTTCTTCAATATGCCCTTCACCAACATGCAGTGTTTCCTTGATTGAATTAGCTCTCACACCAATATTTGCGTCTAGAGCCTTTGCATTGAGGGCTATCTGAAAACGGCTGTGGCGCTGAAGTTGCCTGTGAATGTGGAGTTGGTGGCATGTGAAACCCGCATGTGGAGCATTCGTGTGTGTGGGATGCTCACCAACCCTCATTTCAGTCCTAGGCACTCAAAGGGCACTAAGCATAGAGTGTGAAAACTGAGTTTCCTTGAGAGCTGCTTGGAAGCCTGATGGTGTGTGAAGATAGTGAGCCACTGGAGTTGTTCTCCCACAAGAACCACTCGGCTGATCCTTCTTCAATATGCCCTTCACCAACATGCAGTGTTTCCTTGATTGAATTAGCTCTCACACCAATATTTGCGTCTAGAGCCTTTGCATTGAGGGCTATCTGAAAATGGCTGTGGCGCTGAAGTGGCCTGTGAATGTGGAGTTGGTGGCATGTGAAACCCGCATGTGGAGCATTCGTTTGTGTGGGATGCTCACCAAGCTTCATTTCAGTCTTAGGCACTGAAAGGGCACTAAGCATAGAGTGTGAAAACTGAGTTTCCTTGAGAGCTGCTTGGAAGCCTGATGGTGTGTGAAGTTAGTGAGCCAAATGGAGTTGTTCTCCCACAAGAACCACTCGGCTGATCCTTCTTCAATATGCCCTTCACCAACATGCAGTGTTTCCTTGATTGAATTAACTCTCACACCAATATTTGTGTCTCGAGCCTTTGCATTGAGGGCTATCTGAAAACGGCTGTGGCGCTGAAGTTGCCTGTGAATGTGGAGTTGGTGGAATGTGAAACCCGCATGTGGAGCATTCGTTTGTGTGGGATGCTCACCAAGCTTCATTTCAGTCCTAGGCACTCAAAGGGCACTAAGCATAGAGTGTGAAAAGTGAGTTTCCTTGAGAGCTGCTTGGAAGCCTGATGGTGTGTGAAGTTAGTGAGCCAAATGGAGTTGTTCTCCCACAAGAACCACTCGGCTGATCCTTCTTCAATATGCCCTTCACCAACATGCAGTGTTTCGTTTCCTTGATTGAATTAGCTCTCACACCAATATTTGCGTCTAGAGCCTTTGCATTGAGGGCTATCTGAAAACGGCTGTGGCGCTGAAGTTGCCTGTGAATGTGGAGTTGGGTGGCATGTGAAACCCGCATGTGGAGCATTCGTTTGTGTTTGATGCTCTACCAGGTTCATTCCTAGATAATGCACTCAAAGGGCACTAAGCATAGAGTGTAAAAACTGAGTTTCCTTGAGAGCTGCTTGGAAGCCTGATGGTGGGTGAAGTTAGTGAGCCAAATGGAGTTGTTCTCCCACAAGAACCACTCGGCTGATCCTTCTTCAATATGCCCTTCACCAACATGCAGTGTTTCCTTGATTGAATTAGCTCTCACACCAATATTTGCGTCTTGAGCCTTTGCATTGAGGGCTATCTGAAAACGGCTTTGGCGCTGAAGTTGCCTGTGAATGTGGAGTTGGTGGCATGTGAAACCCGCATGTGGAGCATTCGTTTGTGTGGGATGCTCTACCAGGTTCATTCCTAGATAATGCACTCAAAGGGCACTAAGCATAGAGTGTGAAAACTGAGTTTCCTTGAGAGCTTCTTGGAAGCCTGATGGTGGGTGAAGTTAGTGAGCCAAATGGAGTTGTTCTCCCACAAGAACCACTCGGCTGATCCTTCTTCAATATGCCCTTCACCAACATGCAGTGTTTCCTTGATTGAATTAGCTCTCACACCAATATTTGCGTCTCGAGCCTTTGCATTGAGGGCTATCCGAAAACGGATGTGGCGCTGAAGTTGCCTGTGAATGTGGAGTTGGTGGCATGTGAAACCCGCATGTGGAGCATTCGTTTGTGTGGTATGCTCACCAAGCTTCATTTCAGTCCTAGGCACTCAAAGGGCACTAAGCATAGAGTGTGAAAACTGAGTTTCCTTGAGAGCTGCTTGGAAGCCTGATGGTGTGTGAAGTTAGTGAGCCAAATGGAGTTGTTCTCCCACAAGAACCACTCGGCTGATCCTTCTTCAATATGCCCTTCACCAACATGCAGTGTTTCCTTGATTGAATTAGCTCTCACACCAATATTTGCGTCTAGAGCCTTTGCATTGAGGGCTATCTGAAAACGGCTGTGGCGCTGAAGTTGCCTGTGAATGTGGAGTTGGTGGCATGTGAAACCCGCATGTGGAACATTCGTTTGTGTGGGATGCTCTACCAGGTTCATTCCTAGATAATGCCCTCAAAGGGCACTAAGCATAGAGTGTGAAAACTGAGTTTCCTTGAGAGCTGCTTGGAAGCCTGATGGTGTGTGAAGTTAGTGAGCCAAATGGAGTTGTTCTCCCACAAGAACCACTCGGCTGATCCTTCTTCAATATGCCCTTCACCAACATGCAGTGTTTCCTTGATTGAATTAGCTCTCACACCAATATTTGCGTCTAGAGCCTTTGCATTGAGGGCTATCTGAAAACGGCTGTGGCGCTGAAGTTGCCTGTGAATGTGGAGTTGGTGGCATGTGAAACCCGCATGTGGAGCATTCGTTTGTGTGGGATGCTCACCAAGCTTCATTTCAGTCCTAGGCACTCAAAGGGCACTAAGCATAGAGTGTGAAAACTGAGTTTCCTTGAGAGCTGCTTGGAAGCCTGATGGTGTGTGAAGTTAGTGAGCCAAATGGAGTTGTTCTCCCACAAGAACCGCTCAGCTGATCCTTCTTCAATATGCCCTTCACCAACATGCAGTGTTTCCTTGATTGAATTAGCTCTCACACCAATATTTGCGTCTAGAGCCTTTGCATTGAGGGCTATCTGAAAACGGCTGTGGCGCTGAAGTTGCCTGTGAATGTGGAGTTGGTGGCATGTGAAACCCGCATGTGGAGCATTCGTTTGTGTGGGATGCTCATCAACCTTCATTTCAGTCCTAGGCACTCAAAGGGCACTAAGCATAGAGTGTGAAAAGTGAGTTTCCTTGAGAGCTGCTTGGAAGCCTGATGGTGTGTGAAGTTAGTGAGCCAAATGGAGTTGTTCTCCCACAAGAACCACTCGGCTGATCCTTCTTCAATATGCCCTTCACCAACATGCAGTGTTTCCTTGATTGAATTAGCTCTCACACGAATATTTGCGTTTAGAGCCTTTGCATTGAGGGCTATCTGAAAACGGCTGTGGCGCTGAAGTTGCCTGAGAATGTGGAGTTGGTGGCATGTGAAACTCGCATGTGGAGCATTCGTTTGTGTGGGATGCTCTTCCAGGTTCATTCCTAGATAATGCACTCAAAGGGCACTAAGCATAGAGTGTGAAAAGTGAGTTTCCTTGAGAGCTGCTTGGAAGCCTGATGGTGTGTGAAGTTAGTGAGCCAAATGGAGTTGTTCTCCCACAAGAACCACTCGGCTGATCCTTCTTCAATATGCCCTTCACCAACATGCAGTGTTTCCTTCATTGAATTAGCTCTCACACCAATATTTGCGTCTCGAGCCTTTGCATTGAGGGCTATCTGAAAACGGCTGTGGCGCTGAAGTTGCCTGTGAATGTGGAGTTGGTGGCAAGTGAAACCCGCATGTGGAGCATTCGTTTGTGTGGGATGCTCACCAAGGTTCATTCCTAGATAATGCACTCAAAGGGCACTAAGCATAGAGTGTGAAAACTGAGTTTCCTTGAGAGCTGCTTGGAAGCCTGATGGTGTGTGAAGTTAGTGAGCCAAATGGAGTTGTTCTCCCACAAGAACCACTCGGCTGATCCTTCTTCAATATGCCCTTCACCAACATGCAGTGTTTCCTTGATTGAATTAGCTCTCACACCAATATTTGCGTCTAGAGCCTTTGCATTGAGGGCTATCTGAAAACGGCTGTGGCGCTGAAGTTGCCTGTGAATGTGGAGTTGGTGGCATGTGAAACCCGCATGTGGAGCATTCGTGTGTGTGGGATGTTCACCAACCCTCATTTCAGTCCTAGGCACTCAAAGGGCACTAAGCATAGAGTGTGAAAACTGAGTTTCCTTGAGAGCTGCTTGGAAGCCTGATGGTGTGTGAAGATAGTGAGCCAAGTGGAGTTGTTCTCCCACAAGAACCACTCGGCTGATCCTTCTTCAATATGCCCTTCACCAACATGCAGTGTTTCCTTGATTGAATTAGCTCTCACACCAATATTTGCGTCTAGAGCCTTTGCATTGAGGGCTATCTGAAAACGGCTGTGGCGCTGAAGTGGCCTGTGAATGTGGAGTTGGTGGCATGTGAAACCCGCATGTGGAGCATTCGTTTGTGTGGGATGCTCACCAAGCTTCATTTCAGTCTTAGGCACTGAAAGGGCACTAAGCATAGAGTGTGAAAACTGAGTTTCCTTGAGAGCTGCTTGGAAGCCTGATGGTGTGTGAAGTTAGTGAGCCAAATGGAGTTGTTCTCCCACAAGAACCACTCGGCTGATCCTTCTTCAATATGCCCTTCACCAACATGCAGTGTTTCCTTGATTGAATTAACTCTCACACCAATATTTGTGTCTCGAGCCTTTGCATTGAGGGCTATCTGAAAACGGCTGTGGCGCTGAAGTTGCCTGTGAATGTGGAGTTGGTGGAATGTGAAACCCGCATGTGGAGCATTCGTTTGTGTGGAATGCTCACCAAGCTTCATTTCAGTCCTAGGCACTCAAAGGTCACTAAGCATAGAGTGTGAAAAGTGAGTTTCCTTGAGAGCTGCTTGGAAGCCTGATGGTGTGTGAAGTTAGTGAGCCAAATGGAGTTGTTCTCCCACAAGAACCACTCGGCTGATCCTTCTTCAATATGCCCTTCACCAACATGCAGTGTTTTGTTTCCTTGATTGAATTAGCTCTCACACCAATATTTGCGTCTAGAGCCTTTGCATTGAGGGCTCTCTGAAAACGGCTGTGGCGCTGAAGTTGCCTGTGAATGTGGAGTTGGTGGCATGTGAAACCCGCATGTGGAGCATTCGTTTGTGTTTGATGCTCTACCAGGTTCATTCCTAGATAATGCACTCAAAGGGCACTAAGCATAGAGTGTAAAAACTGAGTTTCCTTGAGAGCTGCTTGGAAGCCTGATGGTGGGTGAAGTTAGTGAGCCAAATGGAGTTGTTCTCCCACAAGAACCACTCGGCTGATCCTTCTTCAATATGCCCTTCACCAACATGCAGTGTTTCCTTGATTGAATTAGCTCTCACACCAATATTTGCGTCTCGAGCCTTTGCATTGAGGGCTATCTGAAAACGGCTTTGGCGCTGAAGTTTCCTGTTAATGTGGAGTTGGTGGCATGTGAAACCCGCATGTGGAGCATTCGTTTGTGTGCGATGCTCTACCAGGTTCATTCCTAGATAATGCACTCAAAGGGCACTAAGCATAGAGTGTGAAAAGTGAGTTTCCTTGAGAGCTTCCTGGAAGCCTGATGGTGTGTGAAGTTAGTGAGCCAAATGGAGTTGTTCTCCCACAAGAACCACTCGGCTGATCCTTCTTCAATATGCCCTTCACCAACATGCAGTGTTTCGTTTCCTTGATTGAATTAGCTCTCACACCAATATTTGCGTCTAGAGCCTTTGCATTGAGGGCTATCTGAAAACGGCTGTGGCGCTGAAATTGCCTGTGAATGTGGAGTTGGTGGCATGTGAAACCCGCATGTGGAGCATTCGTTTGTGTGGGATGCTCTACCAGGTTCATTCCTAGATAATGCACTCAAAGGGCACTAAGCATAGAGTGTGAAAACTGAGTTTCCTTGAGAGCTGCTTGGAAGCCTGATGGTGTGTGAAGTTAGTGAGCCAAATGGAGTTGTTCTCCCACAAGAACCACTCGGCTGATCCTTCTTCAATATGCCCTTCACCAACATGCAGTGTTTCCTTGATTGAATTAGCTCTCACACCAATATTTGCGTCTAGAGCCTTTGCATTGAGGGCTATCTGAAAACGGCTGTGGCGCTGAAGTTGCCTGTGAATGTGGAGTTGGTGGCATGTGAAACCCGCATGTGGAGCATTCGTTTGTGTGGGATGCTCTACCAGGTTCATTCCTAGATAATGCACTCCAAGGGCACTAAGCATAGAGTGTGAAAACTGAGTTTCCTTGAGAGCTGCTTGGAAGCCTGATGGTGTGTGAAGTTAGTGAGCCAAATGGAGTTGTTCTCCCACAAGAACCACTCGGCTGATCCTTCTTCAATATGCCCTTCACCAACATGCAGTGTTTCCTTGATTGAATTAGCTCTCACACCAATATTTGCGTCTAGAGCCTTTGCATTGAGGGCTATCTGAAAACGGCTGTGGCGCTGAAGTTGCCTGTGAATGTGGAGTTGGTGGCATGTGAAACCCGCATGTGGAGCATTCGTGTGTGTGGGATGCTCACCAACCCTCATTTCAGTCCTAGGCACTCAAAGGGCACTAAGCATAGAGTGTGAAAACTGAGTTTCCTTGAGAGCTGCTTGGAAGCCTGATGGTGTGTGAAGATAGTGAGCCAAGTGGAGTTGTTCTCCCACAAGAACCACTCGGCTGATCCTTCTTCAATATGCCCTTCACCAACATGCAGTGTTTCCTTGATTGAATTAGCTCTCACACCAATATTTGCGTCTAGAGCCTTTGCATTGAGGGCTATCTGAAAACGGCTGTGGCGCTGAAGTGGCCTGTGAATGTGGAGTTGGTGGCATGTGAAACCCGCATGTGGAGCATTCGTTTGTGTGGGATGCTCACCAAGCTTCATTTCAGTCTTAGGCACTGAAAGGGCACTAAGCATAGAGTGTGAAAACTGAGTTTCCTTGAGAGCTGCTTGGAAGCCTGATGGTGTGTGAAGTTAGTGAGCCAAATGGAGTTGTTCTCCCACAAGAACCACTCGGCTGATCCTTCTTCAATATGCCCTTCACCAACATGCAGTGTTTCCTTGATTGAATTAACTCTCACACCAATATTTGTGTCTCGAGCCTTTGCATTGAGGGCTATCTGAAAACGGCTGTGGCGCTGAAGTTGCCTGTGAATGTGGAGTTGGTGGAATGTGAAACCCGCATGTGGAGCATTCGTTTGTGTGGGATGCTCACCAAGCTTCATTTCAGTCCTAGGCACTCAAAGGGCACTAAGCATAGAGTGTGAAAAGTGAGTTTCCTTGAGAGCTGCTTGGAAGCCTGATGGTGTGTGAAGTTAGTGAGCCAAATGGAGTTGTTCTCCCACAAGAACCACTCGGCTGATCCTTCTTCAATATGCCCTTCACCAACATGCAGTGTTTCGTTTCCTTGATTGAATTAGCTCTCACACCAATATTTGCGTCTAGAGCCTTTGCATTGAGGGCTATCTGAAAACGGCTGTGGCGCTGAAGTTGCCTGTGAATGTGGAGTTGGTGGCATGTGAAACCCGCATGTGGAGCATTCGTTTGTGTTTGATGCTCTACCAGGTTCATTCCTAGATAATGCACTCAAAGGGCACTAAGCATAGAGTGTAAAAACTGAGTTTCCTTGAGAGCTGCTTGGAAGCCTGATGGTGGGTGAAGTTAGTGAGCCAAATGGAGTTGTTCTCCCACAAGAACCACTCGGCTGATCCTTCTTCAATATGCCCTTCACCAACATGCAGTGTTTCCTTGATTGAATTAGCTCTCACACCAATATTTGCGTCTTGAGCCTTTGCATTGAGGGCTATCTGAAAACGGCTTTGGCGCTGAAGTTGCCTGTGAATGTGGAGTTGGTGGCATGTGAAACCCGCATGTGGAGCATTCGTTTGTGTGGGATGCTCTACCAGGTTCATTCCTAGATAATGCACTCAAAGGGCACTAAGCATAGAGTGTGAAAACTGAGTTTCCTTGAGAGCTTCTTGGAAGCCTGATGGTGGGTGAAGTTAGTGAGCCAAATGGAGTTGTTCTCCCACAAGAACCACTCGGCTGATCCTTCTTCAATATGCCCTTCACCAACATGCAGTGTTTCCTTGATTGAATTAGCTCTCACACCAATATTTGCGTCTCGAGCCTTTGCATTGAGGGCTATCCGAAAACGGATGTGGCGCTGAAGTTGCCTGTGAATGTGGAGTTGGTGGCATGTGAAACCCGCATGTGGAGCATTCGTTTGTGTGGTATGCTCACCAAGCTTCATTTCAGTCCTAGGCACTCAAAGGGCACTAAGCATAGAGTGTGAAAACTGAGTTTCCTTGAGAGCTGCTTGGAAGCCTGATGGTGTGTGAAGTTAGTGAGCCAAATGGAGTTGTTCTCCCACAAGAACCACTCGGCTGATCCTTCTTCAATATGCCCTTCACCAACATGCAGTGTTTCCTTGATTGAATTAGCTCTCACACCAATATTTGCGTCTAGAGCCTTTGCATTGAGGGCTATCTGAAAACGGCTGTGGCGCTGAAGTTGCCTGTGAATGTGGAGTTGGTGGCATGTGAAACCCGCATGTGGAACATTCGTTTGTGTGGGATGCTCTACCAGGTTCATTCCTAGATAATGCCCTCAAAGGGCACTAAGCATAGAGTGTGAAAACTGAGTTTCCTTGAGAGCTGCTTGGAAGCCTGATGGTGTGTGAAGTTAGTGAGCCAAATGGAGTTGTTCTCCCACAAGAACCACTCGGCTGATCCTTCTTCAATATGCCCTTCACCAACATGCAGTGTTTCCTTGATTGAATTAGCTCTCACACCAATATTTGCGTCTAGAGCCTTTGCATTGAGGGCTATCTGAAAACGGCTGTGGCGCTGAAGTTGCCTGTGAATGTGGAGTTGGTGGCATGTGAAACCCGCATGTGGAGCATTCGTTTGTGTGGGATGCTCACCAAGCTTCATTTCAGTCCTAGGCACTCAAAGGGCACTAAGCATAGAGTGTGAAAACTGAGTTTCCTTGAGAGCTGCTTGGAAGCCTGATGGTGGGTGAAGTTAGTGAGCCAAATGGAGTTGTTCTCCCACAAGAAACACTCGGCTGATCCTTCTTCAATATGCCCTTCACCAACATGCAGTGTTTCCTTGATTGAATTAGCTCTCACACCAATATTTGCGTCTAGAGCCTTTGCATTTAGGGCTATCTGAAAATGGCTATGGCGCTGAAGTTGCCTGTGAATGTGGAGTTGGTGGCATGTGAAACCCGCATGTGGAGCATTCGTTTGTGTGGGATGCTCTACCAGGTTCATTCCTAGATAATGCCCTCAAAGGGCACTAAGCATAGAGTGTGAAAACTGAGTTTCCTTGAGAGCTGCTTGGAAGCCTGATGGTGTGTGAAGTTAGTGAGCCAAATGGAGTTGTTCTCCCACAAGAACCACTCGGCTGATCCTTCTTCAATATGCCCTTCACCAACATGCAGTGTTTCCTTGATTGAATTAGCTCTCACACCAATATTTGCGTCTAGAGCCTTTGCATTTAGGGCTATCTGAAAACGGCTGTGGCGCTGAAGTTGCCTGTGAATGTGGAGTTGGTGGCATGTGAAACCCGCATGTGGAGCATTCGTTTGTGTGGGATGCTCACCAAGGTTCATTCCTAGATAATGCACTCAAAGGGCACTAAGCATAGAGTGTGAAAACTGAGTTTCCTGGAGAGCTGCTTGGAAGCCTGATGGTGTGTGAAGTTAGTGAGCCAAATGGAGTTGTTCTCCCACAAGAACCACTCGGCTGATCCTTCTTCAATATGCCCTTCACCAACATGCAGTGTTTCCTTGATTGAATTAGCTCTCACACGAATATTTGCGTCTCGAGCCTTTGCATTGAGGGCTATCTGAAAACGGCTGTGGCGCTGAAGTTGCCTGTGAATGTGGAGTTGGTGGCATGTGAAACCCGCATGTGGAGCATTCGTTTGTGTGGGATGCTCTACCAGGTTCATTCCTAGATAATGCACTCAAAGGGCACTAAGCATAGAGTGTGAAAACTGAGTTTCCTTGAGAGCTGCTTGGAAGCCTGATGGTGTGTGAAGTTAGTGAGCCAAATGGAGTTGTTCTCCCACAAGAACCACTCGGCTGATCCTTCTTCAATATGCCGTTCACCAACATGCAGTGTTTCCTTGATTGAATTAGCTCTCACACCAATATTTGCGTCTCGAGCCTTTGCATTGAGGGCTATCTGAAAACGGCTGTGGCGCTGAAGTTGCCTGTGAATGTGGAGTTGGTGGCATGTAAAACCCGCATGTGGAGCATTCGTTTGTGTGGGATGCTCACCAAGCTTCATTTAAGTCCTAGGCACTCAAAGGGCACTAAGCATAGAGTGTGAAAACTGAGTTTCCTTGAGAGCTGCTTGGAAGCCTGATGGTGTGTGAAGTTAGTGAGCCAAATGGAGTTGTTCTCCCACAAGAAACACTCAGCTGATCCTTCTTCAATATGCCCTTCACCAACATGCAGTGTTTCCTTGATTGAATTAGCTCTCACACCAATATTTGCGTCTAGAGCCTTTGCATTGAGGGCTATCTGAAAACGGCTGTGGCGCTGAAGTTGCCTGTGAATGTGGAGTTGGTGGCATGTGAAACCCGCATGTGGAACATTCGTTTGTGTGGGATGCTCTACCAGGTTCATTCCTAGATAATGCACTCAAAGGGCACTAAGCATAGAGTGTGAAAACTGAGTTTCCTTGAGAGCTGCTTGGAAGCCTGATGGTGTGTGAAGTTAGTGAGCCAAATGGAGTTGTTCTCCCACAAGAACCGCTCAGCTGATCCTTCTTCAATATGCCCTTCACCAACATGCAGTGTTTCCTTGATTGAATTAGCTCTCACACCAATATTTGCGTCTAGAGCCTTTGCATTGAGGGCTATCTGAAAACGGCTGTGGCGCTGAAGTTGCCTGTGAATGTGGAGTTGGTGGCATGTGAAACCCGCATGTGGAGCATTCGTTTGTGTGGGATGCTCATCAACCTTCATTTCAGTCCTAGGCACTCAAAGGGCACTAAGCATAGAGTGTGAAAAGTGAGTTTCCTTGAGAGCTGCTTGGAAGCCTGATGGTGTGTGAAGTTAGTGAGCCAAATGGAGTTGTTCTCCCACAAGAACCACTCGGCTGATCCTTCTTCAATATGCCCTTCACCAACATGCAGTGTTTCCTTGATTGAATTAGCTCTCACACGAATATTTGCGTTTAGAGCCTTTGCATTGAGGGCTATCTGAAAACGGCTGTGGCGCTGAAGTTGCCTGAGAATGTGGAGTTGGTGGCATGTGAAACTCGCATGTGGAGCATTCGTTTGTGTGGGATGCTCTTCCAGGTTCATTCCTAGATAATGCACTCAAAGGGCACTAAGCATAGAGTGTGAAAAGTGAGTTTCCTTGAGAGCTGCTTGGAAGCCTGATGGTGTGTGAAGTTAGTGAGCCAAATGGAGTTGTTCTCCCACAAGAACCACTCGGCTGATCCTTCTTCAATATGCCCTTCACCAACATGCAGTGTTTCCTTCATTGAATTAGCTCTCACACCAATATTTGCGTCTCGAGCCTTTGCATTGAGGGCTATCTGAAAACGGCTGTGGCGCTGAAGTTGCCTGTGAATGTGGAGTTGGTGGCAAGTGAAACCCGCATGTGGAGCATTCGTTTGTGTGGGATGCTCACCAAGGTTCATTCCTAGATAATGCACTCAAAGGGCACTAAGCATAGAGTGTGAAAACTGAGTTTCCTTGAGAGCTGCTTGGAAGCCTGATGGTGTGTGAAGTTAGTGAGCCAAATGGAGTTGTTCTCCCACAAGAACCACTCGGCTGATCCTTCTTCAATATGCCCTTCACCAACATGCAGTGTTTCCTTGATTGAATTAGCTCTCACACCAATATTTGCGTCTAGAGCCTTTGCATTGAGGGCTATCTGAAAACGGCTGTGGCGCTGAAGTTGCCTGTGAATGTGGAGTTGGTGGCATGTGAAACCCGCATGTGGAGCATTCGTGTGTGTGGGATGTTCACCAACCCTCATTTCAGTCCTAGGCACTCAAAGGGCACTAAGCATAGAGTGTGAAAACTGAGTTTCCTTGAGAGCTGCTTGGAAGCCTGATGGTGTGTGAAGATAGTGAGCCAAGTGGAGTTGTTCTCCCACAAGAACCACTCGGCTGATCCTTCTTCAATATGCCCTTCACCAACATGCAGTGTTTCCTTGATTGAATTAGCTCTCACACCAATATTTGCGTCTAGAGCCTTTGCATTGAGGGCTATCTGAAAACGGCTGTGGCGCTGAAGTGGCCTGTGAATGTGGAGTTGGTGGCATGTGAAACCCGCATGTGGAGCATTCGTTTGTGTGGGATGCTCACCAAGCTTCATTTCAGTCTTAGGCACTGAAAGGGCACTAAGCATAGAGTGTGAAAACTGAGTTTCCTTGAGAGCTGCTTGGAAGCCTGATGGTGTGTGAAGTTAGTGAGCCAAATGGAGTTGTTCTCCCACAAGAACCACTCGGCTGATCCTTCTTCAATATGCCCTTCACCAACATGCAGTGTTTCCTTGATTGAATTAACTCTCACACCAATATTTGTGTCTCGAGCCTTTGCATTGAGGGCTATCTGAAAACGGCTGTGGCGCTGAAGTTGCCTGTGAATGTGGAGTTGGTGGAATGTGAAACCCGCATGTGGAGCATTCGTTTGTGTGGGATGCTCACCAAGCTTCATTTCAGTCCTAGGCACTCAAAGGTCACTAAGCATAGAGTGTGAAAAGTGAGTTTCCTTGAGAGCTGCTTGGAAGCCTGATGGTGTGTGAAGTTAGTGAGCCAAATGGAGTTGTTCTCCCACAAGAAACACTCGGCTGATCCTTCTTCAATATGCCCTTCACCAACATGCAGTGTTTTGTTTCCTTGATTGAATTAGCTCTCACACCAATATTTGCGTCTAGAGCCTTTGCATTGAGGGCTCTCTGAAAACGGCTGTGGCGCTGAAGTTGCCTGTGAATGTGGAGTTGGTGGCATGTGAAACCCGCATGTGGAGCATTCGTTTGTGTTTGATGCTCTACCAGGTTCATTCCTAGATAATGCACTCAAAGGGCACTAAGCATAGAGTGTAAAAACTGAGTTTCCTTGAGAGCTGCTTGGAAGCCTGATGGTGGGTGAAGTTAGTGAGCCAAATGGAGTTGTTCTCCCACAAGAACCACTCGGCTGATCCTTCTTCAATATGCCCTTCACCAACATGCAGTGTTTCCTTGATTGAATTAGCTCTCACACCAATATTTGCGTCTCGAGCCTTTGCATTGAGGGCTATCTGAAAACGGCTTTGGCGCTGAAGTTTCCTGTTAATGTGGAGTTGGTGGCATGTGAAACCCGCATGTGGAGCATTCGTTTGTGTGCGATGCTCTACCAGGTTCATTCCTAGATAATGCACTCAAAGGGCACTAAGCATAGAGTGTGAAAAGTGAGTTTCCTTGAGAGCTTCCTGGAAGCCTGATGGTGTGTGAAGTTAGTGAGCCAAATGGAGTTGTTCTCCCACAAGAACCACTCGGCTGATCCTTCTTCAATATGCCCTTCACCAACATGCAGTGTTTCGTTTCCTTGATTGAATTAGCTCTCACACCAATATTTGCGTCTAGAGCCTTTGCATTGAGGGCTATCTGAAAACGGCTGTGGCGCTGAAATTGCCTGTGAATGTGGAGTTGGTGGCATGTGAAACCCGCATGTGGAGCATTCGTTTGTGTGGGATGCTCTACCAGGTTCATTCCTAGATAATGCACTCAAAGGGCACTAAGCATAGAGTGTGAAAACTGAGTTTCCTTGAGAGCTGCTTGGAAGCCTGATGGTGTGTGAAGTTAGTGAGCCAAATGGAGTTGTTCTCCCACAAGAACCACTCGGCTGATCCTTCTTCAATATGCCCTTCACCAACATGCAGTGTTTCCTTGATTGAATTAGCTCTCACACCAATATTTGCGTCTAGAGCCTTTGCATTGAGGGCTATCTGAAAACGGCTGTGGCGCTGAAGTTGCCTGTGAATGTGGAGTTGGTGGCATGTGAAACCCGCATGTGGAGCATTCGTTTGTGTGGGATGCTCTACCAGGTTCATTCCTAGATAATGCACTCCAAGGGCACTAAGCATAGAGTGTGAAAACTGAGTTTCCTTGAGAGCTGCTTGGAAGCCTGATGGTGTGTGAAGTTAGTGAGCCAAATGGAGTTGTTCTCCCACAAGAACCACTCGGCTGATCCTTCTTCAATATGCCCTTCACCAACATGCAGTGTTTCCTTGATTGAATTAGCTCTCACACCAATATTTGCGTCTAGAGCCTTTGCATTGAGGGCTATCTGAAAACGGCTGTGGCGCTGAAGTTGCCTGTGAATGTGGAGTTGGTGGCATGTGAAACCCGCATGTGGAGCATTCGTGTGTGTGGGATGCTCACCAACCCTCATTTCAGTCCTAGGCACTCAAAGGGCACTAAGCATAGAGTGTGAAAACTGAGTTTCCTTGAGAGCTGCTTGGAAGCCTGATGGTGTGTGAAGATAGTGAGCCAAGTGGAGTTGTTCTCCCACAAGAACCACTCGGCTGATCCTTCTTCAATATGCCCTTCACCAACATGCAGTGTTTCCTTGATTGAATTAGCTCTCACACCAATATTTGCGTCTAGAGCCTTTGCATTGAGGGCTATCTGAAAACGGCTGTGGCGCTGAAGTGGCCTGTGAATGTGGAGTTGGTGGCATGTGAAACCCGCATGTGGAGCATTCGTTTGTGTGGGATGCTCACCAAGCTTCATTTCAGTCTTAGGCACTGAAAGGGCACTAAGCATAGAGTGTGAAAACTGAGTTTCCTTGAGAGCTGCTTGGAAGCCTGATGGTGTGTGAAGTTAGTGAGCCAAATGGAGTTGTTCTCCCACAAGAACCACTCGGCTGATCCTTCTTCAATATGCCCTTCACCAACATGCAGTGTTTCCTTGATTGAATTAACTCTCACACCAATATTTGTGTCTCGAGCCTTTGCATTGAGGGCTATCTGAAAACGGCTGTGGCGCTGAAGTTGCCTGTGAATGTGGAGTTGGTGGAATGTGAAACCCGCATGTGGAGCATTCGTTTGTGTGGGATGCTCAAAAAGCTTCATTTCAGTCCTAGGCACTCAAAGGGCACTAAGCATAGAGTGTGAAAAGTGAGTTTCCTTGAGAGCTGCTTGGAAGCCTGATGGTGTGTGAAGTTAGTGAGCCAAATGGAGTTGTTCTCCCACAAGAACCACTCGGCTGATCCTTCTTCAATATGCCCTTCACCAACATGCAGTGTTTCGTTTCCTTGATTGAATTAGCTCTCACACCAATATTTGCGTCTAGAGCCTTTGCATTGAGGGCTATCTGAAAACGGCTGTGGCGCTGAAGTTGCCTGTGAATGTGGAGTTGGTGGCATGTGAAACCCGCATGTGGAGCATTCGTTTGTGTGGGATGCTCTACCAGGTTCATTCCTAGATAATGCACTCAAAGGGCACTAAGCATAGAGTGTAAAAACTGAGTTTCCTTGAGAGCTGCTTGGAAGCCTGATGGTGGGTGAAGTTAGTGAGCCAAATGGAGTTGTTCTCCCACAAGAACCACTCGGCTGATCCTTCTTCAATATGCCCTTCACCAACATGCAGTGTTTCCTTGATTGAATTAGCTCTCACACCAATATTTGCGTCTTGAGCCTTTGCATTGAGGGCTATCTGAAAACGGCTTTGGCGCTGAAGTTGCCTGTGAATGTGGAGTTGGTGGCATGTGAAACCCGCATGTGGAGCATTCGTTTGTGTGGGATGCTCTACCAGGTTCATTCCTAGATAATGCACTCAAAGGGCACTAAGCATAGAGTGTGAAAACTGAGTTTCCTTGAGAGCTTCTTGGAAGCCTGATGGTGGGTGAAGTTAGTGAGCCAAATGGAGTTGTTCTCCCACAAGAACCACTCGGCTGATCCTTCTTCAATATGCCCTTCACCAACATGCAGTGTTTCCTTGATTGAATTAGCTCTCACACCAATATTTGCGTCTCGAGCCTTTGCATGAGGGCTATCCGAAAACGGATGTGGCGCTGAAGTTGCCTGTGAATGTGGAGTTGGTGGCATGTGAAACCCGCATGTGGAGCATTCGTTTGTGTGGTATGCTCACCAAGCTTCATTTCAGTCCTAGGCACTCAAAGGGCACTAAGCATAGAGTGTGAAAACTGAGTTTCCTTGAGAGCTGCTTGGAAGCCTGATGGTGTGTGAAGTTAGTGAGCCAAATGGAGTTGTTCTCCCACAAGAACCACTCGGCTGATCCTTCTTCAATATGCCCTTCACCAACATGCAGTGTTTCCTTGATTGAATTAGCTCTCACACCAATATTTGCGTCTAGAGCCTTTGCATTGAGGGCTATCTGAAAACGGCTGTGGCGCTGAAGTTGCCTGTGAATGTGGAGTTGGTGGCATGTGAAACCCGCATGTGGAACATTCGTTTGTGTGGGATGCTCTACCAGGTTCATTCCTAGATAATGCCCTCAAAGGGCACTAAGCATAGAGTGTGAAAACTGAGTTTCCTTGAGAGCTGCTTGGAAGCCTGATGGTGTGTGAAGTTAGTGAGCCAAATGGAGTTGTTCTCCCACAAGAACCACTCGGCTGATCCTTCTTCAATATGCCCTTCACCAACATGCAGTGTTTCCTTGATTGAATTAGCTCTCACACCAATATTTGCGTCTAGAGCCTTTGCATTGAGGGCTATCTGAAAACGGCTGTGGCGCTGAAGTTGCCTGTGAATGTGGAGTTGGTGGCATGTGAAACCCGCATGTGGAGCATTCGTTTGTGTGGGATGCTCTACCAGGTTCATTCCTAGATAATGCACTCAAAGGGCACTAAGCATAGAGTGTGAAAACTGAGTTTCCTGGAGAGCTGCTTGGAAGCCTGATGGTGTGTGAAGTTAGTGAGCCAAATGGAGTTGTTCTCCCACAAGAACCACTCGGCTGATCCTTCTTCAATATGCCCTTCACCAACATGCAGTGTTTCCTTGATTGAATTAGCTCTCACACGAATATTTGCGTCTCGAGCCTTTGCATTGAGGGCTATCTGAAAACGGCTGTGGCGCTGAAGTTGCCTGTGAATGTGGAGTTGGTGGCATGTGAAACCCGCATGTGGAGCATTCGTTTGTGTGGGATGCTCTACCAGGTTCATTCCTAGATAATGCACTCAAAGGGCACTAAGCATAGAGTGTGAAAACTGAGTTTCCTTGAGAGCTGCTTGGAAGCCTGATGGTGGGTGAAGTTAGTGAGCCAAATGGAGTTGTTCTCCCACAAGAACCACTCGGCTGATCCTTCTTCAATATGCCGTTCACCAACATGCAGTGTTTCCTTGATTGAATTAGCTCTCACACCAATATTTGCGTCTCGAGCCTTTGCATTGAGGGCTATCTGAAAACGGCTGTGGCGCTGAAGTTGCCTGTGAATGTGGAGTTGGTGGCATGTAAAACCCGCATGTGGAGCATTCGTTTGTGTGGGATGCTCACCAAGCTTCATTTAAGTCCTAGGCACTCAAAGGGCACTAAGCATAGAGTGTGAAAACTGAGTTTCCTTGAGAGCTGCTTGGAAGCCTGATGGTGGGTGAAGTTAGTGAGCCAAATGGAGTTGTTCTCCCACAAGAACCACTCGGCTGATCCTTCTTCAATATGCCCTTCACCAACATGCAGTGTTTCCTTGATTGAATTAGCTCTCACACCAATATTTGCGTCTAGAGCCTTTGCATTGAGGGCTATCTGAAAACGGCTGTGGCGCTGAAGTTGCCTGTGAATGTGGAGTTGGTGGCATGTGAAACCCGCATGTGGAGCATTCGTTTGTGTGGGATGCTCTACCAGGTTCATTCCTAGATAATGCACTCAAAGGGCACTAAGCATAGAGTGTGAAAACTGAGTTTCCTTGAGAGCTGCTTGGAAGCCTGATGGTGTGTGAAGTTAGTGAGCCAAATGGAGTTGTTCTCCCACAAGAACCGCTCAGCTGATCCTTCTTCAATATGCCCTTCACCAACATGCAGTGTTTCCTTGATTGAATTAGCTCTCACACCAATATTTGCGTCTAGAGCCTTTGCATTGAGGGCTATCTGAAAACGGCTGTGGCGCTGAAGTTGCCTGTGAATGTGGAGTTGGTGGCATGTGAAACCCGCATGTGGAGCATTCGTTTGTGTGGGATGCTCATCAACCTTCATTTCAGTCCTAGGCACTCAAAGGGCACTAAGCATAGAGTGTGAAAAGTGAGTTTCCTTGAGAGCTGCTTGGAAGCCTGATGGTGTGTGAAGTTAGTGAGCCAAATGGAGTTGTTCTCCCACAAGAACCACTCGGCTGATCCTTCTTCAATATGCCCTTCACCAACATGCAGTGTTTCCTTGATTGAATTAGCTCTCACACGAATATTTGCGTTTAGAGCCTTTGCATTGAGGGCTATCTGAAAACGGCTGTGGCGCTGAAGTTGCCTGAGAATGTGGAGTTGGTGGCATGTGAAACTCGCATGTGGAGCATTCGTTTGTGTGGGATGCTCTTCCAGGTTCATTCCTAGATAATGCACTCAAAGGGCACTAAGCATAGAGTGTGAAAACTGAGTTTCCTTGAGAGCTGCTTGGAAGCCTGATGGTGTGTGAAGTTAGTGAGCCAAATGGAGTTGTTCTCCCACAAGAACCACTGGGCTGATCCTTCTTCAATATGCCCTTCACCAACATGCAGTGTTTCCTTCATTGAATTAGCTCTCACACCAATATTTGCGTCTCGAGCCTTTGCATTGAGGGCTATCTGAAAACGGCTGTGGCGCTGAAGTTGCCTGTGAATGTGGAGTTGGTGGCAAGTGAAACCCGCATGTGGAGCATTCGTTTGTGTGGGATGCTCACCAAGGTTCATTCCTAGATAATGCACTCAAAGGGCACTAAGCATAGAGTGTGAAAACTGAGTTTCCTTGAGAGCTGCTTGGAAGCCTGATGGTGTGTGAAGTTAGTGAGCCAAATGGAGTTGTTCTCCCACAAGAAACACTCGGCTGATCCTTCTTCAATATGCCCTTCACCAACATGCAGTGTTTCCTTGATTGAATTAGCTCTCACACCAATATTTGCGTCTAGAGCCTTTGCATTGAGGGCTATCTGAAAACGGCTGTGGCGCTGAAGTTGCCTGTGAATGTGGAGTTGGTGGCATGTGAAACCCGCATGTGGAGCATTCGTGTGTGTGGGATGTTCACCAACCCTCATTTCAGTCCTAGGCACTCAAAGGGCACTAAGCATAGAGTGTGAAAACTGAGTTTCCTTGAGAGCTGCTTGGAAGCCTGATGGTGTGTGAAGATAGTGAGCCAAGTGGAGTTGTTCTCCCACAAGAACCACTCGGCTGATCCTTCTTCAATATGCCCTTCACCAACATGCAGTGTTTCCTTGATTGAATTAGCTCTCACACCAATATTTGCGTCTAGAGCCTTTGCATTGAGGGCTATCTGAAAACGGCTGTGGCGCTGAAGTGGCCTGTGAATGTGGAGTTGGTGGCATGTGAAACCCGCATGTGGAGCATTCGTTTGTGTGGGATGCTCACCAAGCTTCATTTCAGTCTTAGGCACTGAAAGGGCACTAAGCATAGAGTGTGAAAACTGAGTTTCCTTGAGAGCTGCTTGGAAGCCTGATGGTGTGTGAAGTTAGTGAGCCAAATGGAGTTGTTCTCCCACAAGAACCACTCGGCTGATCCTTCTTCAATATGCCGTTCACCAACATGCAGTGTTTCCTTGATTGAATTAGCTCTCACACCAATATTTGCGTCTCGAGCCTTTGCATTGAGGGCTATCTGAAAACGGCTGTGGCGCTGAAGTTGCCTGTGAATGTGGAGTTGGTGGCATGTAAAACCCGCATGTGGAGCATTCGTTTGTGTGGGATGCTCACCAAGCTTCATTTAAGTCCTAGGCACTCAAAGGGCACTAAGCATAGAGTGTGAAAACTGAGTTTCCTTGAGAGCTGCTTGGAAGCCTGATGGTGTGTGAAGTTAGTGAGCCAAATGGAGTTGTTCTCCCACAAGAACCACTCGGCTGATCCTTCTTCAATATGCCCTTCACCAACATGCAGTGTTTCCTTGATTGAATTAGCTCTCACACCAATATTTGCGTCTAGAGCCTTTGCATTGAGGGCTATCTGAAAACGGCTGTGGCGCTGAAGTTGCCTGTGAATGTGGAGTTGGTGGCATGTGAAACCCGCATGTGGAACATTCGTTTGTGTGGGATGCTCTACCAGGTTCATTCCTAGATAATGCACTCAAAGGGCACTAAGCATAGAGTGTGAAAACTGAGTTTCCTTGAGAGCTGCTTGGAAGCCTGATGGTGTGTGAAGTTAGTGAGCCAAATGGAGTTGTTCTCCCACAAGAACCGCTCAGCTGATCCTTCTTCAATATGCCCTTCACCAACATGCAGTGTTTCCTTGATTGAATTAGCTCTCACACCAATATTTGCGTCTAGAGCCTTTGCATTGAGGGCTATCTGAAAACGGCTGTGGCGCTGAAGTTGCCTGTGAATGTGGAGTTGGTGGCATGTGAAACCCGCATGTGGAGCATTCGTTTGTGTGGGATGCTCATCAACCTTCATTTCAGTCCTAGGCACTCAAAGGGCACTAAGCATAGAGTGTGAAAAGTGAGTTTCCTTGAGAGCTGCTTGGAAGCCTGATGGTGTGTGAAGTTAGTGAGCCAAATGGAGTTGTTCTCCCACAAGAACCACTCGGCTGATCCTTCTTCAATATGCCCTTCACCAACATGCAGTGTTTCCTTGATTGAATTAGCTCTCACACGAATATTTGCGTTTAGAGCCTTTGCATTGAGGGCTATCTGAAAACGGCTGTGGCGCTGAAGTTGCCTGTGAATGTGGAGTTGGTGGCATGTGAAACTCGCATGTGGAGCATTCGTTTGTGTGGGATGCTCTACCAGGTTCATTCCTAGATAATGCACTCAAAGGGCACTAAGCATAGAGTGTGAAAACTGAGTTTCCTTGAGAGCTGCTTGGAAGCCTGATGGTGTGTGAAGTTAGTGAGCCAAATGGAGTTGTTCTCCCACAAGAACCACTCGGCTGATCCTTCTTCAATATGCCCTTCACCAACATGCAGTGTTTCCTTCATTGAATTAGCTCTCACACCAATATTTGCGTCTCGAGCCTTTGCATTGAGGGCTATCTGAAAACGGCTGTGGCGCTGAAGTTGCCTGTGAATGTGGAGTTGGTGGCAAGTGAAACCCGCATGTGGAGCATTCGTTTGTGTGGGATGCTCACCAAGGTTCATTCCTAGATAATGCACTCAAAGGGCACTAAGCATAGAGTGTGAAAACTGAGTTTCCTTGAGAGCTGCTTGGAAGCCTGATGGTGTGTGAAGTTAGTGAGCCAAATGGAGTTGTTCTCCCACAAGAAACACTCGGCTGATCCTTCTTCAATATGCCCTTCACCAACATGCAGTGTTTCCTTGATTGAATTAGCTCTCACACCAATATTTGCGTCTAGAGCCTTTGCATTGAGGGCTATCTGAAAACGGCTGTGGCGCTGAAGTTGCCTGTGAATGTGGAGTTGGTGGCATGTGAAACCCGCATGTGGAGCATTCGTGTGTGTGGGATGTTCACCAACCCTCATTTCAGTCCTAGGCACTCAAAGGGCACTAAGCATAGAGTGTGAAAACTGAGTTTCCTTGAGAGCTGCTTGGAAGCCTGATGGTGTGTGAAGATAGTGAGCCAAGTGGAGTTGTTCTCCCACAAGAACCACTCGGCTGATCCTTCTTCAATATGCCCTTCACCAACATGCAGTGTTTCCTTGATTGAATTAGCTCTCACACCAATATTTGCGTCTAGAGCCTTTGCATTGAGGGCTATCTGAAAACGGCTGTGGCGCTGAAGTGGCCTGTGAATGTGGAGTTGGTGGCATGTGAAACCCGCATGTGGAGCATTCGTTTGTGTGGGATGCTCACCAAGCTTCATTTCAGTCTTAGGCACTGAAAGGGCACTAAGCATAGAGTGTGAAAACTGAGTTTCCTTGAGAGCTGCTTGGAAGCCTGATGGTGTGTGAAGTTAGTGAGCCAAATGGAGTTGTTCTCCCACAAGAACCACTCGGCTGATCCTTCTTCAATATGCCCTTCACCAACATGCAGTGTTTCCTTGATTGAATTAACTCTCACACCAATATTTGTGTCTCGAGCCTTTGCATTGAGGGCTATCTGAAAACGGCTGTGGCGCTGAAGTTGCCTGTGAATGTGGAGTTGGTGGAATGTGAAACCCGCATGTGGAGCATTCGTTTGTGTGGGATGCTCACCAAGCTTCATTTCAGTCCTAGGCACTCAAAGGTCACTAAGCATAGAGTGTGAAAAGTGAGTTTCCTTGAGAGCTGCTTGGAAGCCTGATGGTGTGTGAAGTTAGTGAGCCAAATGGAGTTGTTTTCCCACAAGAACCACTCGGCTGATCCTTCTTCAATATGCCCTTCACCAACATGCAGTGTTTTGTTTCCTTGATTGAATTAGCTCTCACACCAATATTTGCGTCTAGAGCCTTTGCATTGAGGGCTCTCTGAAAACGGCTGTGGCGCTGAAGTTGCCTGTGAATGTGGAGTTGGTGGCATGTGAAACCCGCATGTGGAGCATTCGTTTGTGTTTGATGCTCTACCAGGTTCATTCCTAGATAATGCACTCAAAGGGCACTAAGCATAGAGTGTAAAAACTGAGTTTCCTTGAGAGCTGCTTGGAAGCCTGATGGTGGGTGAAGTTAGTGAGCCAAATGGAGTTGTTCTCCCACAAGAACCACTCGGCTGATCCTTCTTCAATATGCCCTTCACCAACATGCAGTGTTTCCTTGATTGAATTAGCTCTCACACCAATATTTGCGTCTCGAGCCTTTGCATTGAGGGCTATCTGAAAACGGCTTTGGCGCTGAAGTTGCCTGTTAATGTGGAGTTGGTGGCATGTGAAACCCGCATGTGGAGCATTCGTTTGTGTGCGATGCTCTACCAGGTTCATTCCTAGATAATGCACTCAAAGGGCACTAAGCATAGAGTGTGAAAACTGAGTTTCCTTGAGAGCTTCTTGGAAGCCTGATGGTGGGTGAAGTTAGTGAGCCAAATGGAGTTGTTCTCCCACAAGAACCACTCGGCTGATCCTTCTTCAATATGCCCTTCACCAACATGCAGTGTTTCCTTGATTGAATTAGCTCTCACACCAATATTTGCGTCTCGAGCCTTTGCATTGAGGGCTATCTGAAAACGGCTGTGGCGCTGAAGTTGCCTGTGAATGTGGAGTTGGTGGCATGTGAAACCCGCATGTGGAGCATTCGTTTGTGTGGGATGCACACCAACCTTCCTTTCAGTCCTAGGCACTCAAAGGGCACTAAGCATAGAGTGTGAAAAGTGAGTTTCCTTGAGAGCTGCTTGGAAGCCTGATGGTGTGTGAAGTTAGTGAGCCAAATGGAGTTGTTCTCCCACAAGAACCACTCGGCTGATCCTTCTTCAATATGCCCTTCACCAACATGCAGTGTTTCCTTGATTGAATTAGCTCTCACACCAATATTTGCGTCTAGAGCCTTTGCATTGAGGGCTATCTGAAAACGGCTTTGGCGCTGAAGTTGCCTGTGAATGTGGAGTTGGTGGCATGTGAAACCCGCATGTGGAACATTCGTTTGTGTGGGATGCTCTACCAGGTTCATTCCTAGATAATGCCCTCAAAGGGCACTAAGCATAGAGTGTGAAAAGTGAGTTTCCTTGAGAGCTGCTTGGAAGCCTGATGGTGTGTGAAGTTAGTGAGCCAAATGGAGTTGTTCTCCCACAAGAACCACTCGGCTGATCCTTCTTCAATATGCCCTTCACCAACATGCAGTGTTTCCTTGATTGAATTAGCTCTCACACCAATATTTGCGTCTCGAGCCTTTGCATTGAGGGCTATCTGAAAACGGCTGTGGCGCTGAAATTGCCTGTGAATGTGGAGTTGGTGGCATGTGAAACCCGCATGTGGAGCATTCGTTTGTGTGGGATGCTCACCAAGCTTCATTTCAGTCTTAGGCACTGAAAGGGCACTAAGCATAGAGTGTGAAAACTGAGTTTCCTTGAGAGCTGCTTGGAAGCCTGATGGTGTGTGAAGTTAGTGAGCCAAATGGAGTTGTTCTCCCACAAGAACCACTCGGCTGATCCTTCTTCAATATGCCCTTCACCAACATGCAGTGTTTCCTTGATTGAATTAACTCTCACACCAATATTTGTGTCTCGAGCCTTTGCATTGAGGGCTATCTGAAAACGGCTGTGGCGCTGAAGTTGCCTGTGAATGTGGAGTTGGTGGAATGTGAAACCCGCATGTGGAGCATTCGTTTGTGTGGGATGCTCACCAAGCTTCATTTCAGTCCTAGGCACTCAAAGGTCACTAAGCATAGAGTGTGAAAAGTGAGTTTCCTTGAGAGCTGCTTGGAAGCCTGATGGTGTGTGAAGTTAGTGAGCCAAATGGAGTTGTTTTCCCACAAGAACCACTCGGCTGATCCTTCTTCAATATGCCCTTCACCAACATGCAGTGTTTTGTTTCCTTGATTGAATTAGCTCTCACACCAATATTTGCGTCTAGAGCCTTTGCATTGAGGGCTCTCTGAAAACGGCTGTGGCGCTGAAGTTGCCTGTGAATGTGGAGTTGGTGGCATGTGAAACCCGCATGTGGAGCATTCGTTTGTGTTTGATGCTCTACCAGGTTCATTCCTAGATAATGCACTCAAAGGGCACTAAGCATAGAGTGTAAAAACTGAGTTTCCTTGAGAGCTGCTTGGAAGCCTGATGGTGGGTGAAGTTAGTGAGCCAAATGGAGTTGTTCTCCCACAAGAACCACTCGGCTGATCCTTCTTCAATATGCCCTTCACCAACATGCAGTGTTTCCTTGATTGAATTAGCTCTCACACCAATATTTGCGTCTCGAGCCTTTGCATTGAGGGCTATCTGAAAACGGCTTTGGCGCTGAAGTTGCCTGTTAATGTGGAGTTGGTGGCATGTGAAACCCGCATGTGGAGCATTCGTTTGTGTGCGATGCTCTACCAGGTTCATTCCTAGATAATGCACTCAAAGGGCACTAAGCATAGAGTGTGAAAACTGAGTTTCCTTGAGAGCTTCTTGGAAGCCTGATGGTGGGTGAAGTTAGTGAGCCAAATGGAGTTGTTCTCCCACAAGAACCACTCGGCTGATCCTTCTTCAATATGCCCTTCACCAACATGCAGTGTTTCCTTGATTGAATTAGCTCTCACACCAATATTTGCGTCTCGAGCCTTTGCATTGAGGGCTATCTGAAAACGGCTGTGGCGCTGAAGTTGCCTGTGAATGTGGAGTTGGTGGCATGTGAAACCCGCATGTGGAGCATTCGTTTGTGTGGGATGCACACCAACCTTCCTTTCAGTCCTAGGCACTCAAAGGGCACTAAGCATAGAGTGTGAAAAGTGAGTTTCCTTGAGAGCTGCTTGGAAGCCTGATGGTGTGTGAAGTTAGTGAGCCAAATGGAGTTGTTCTCCCACAAGAACCACTCGGCTGATCCTTCTTCAATATGCCCTTCACCAACATGCAGTGTTTCCTTGATTGAATTAGCTCTCACACCAATATTTGCGTCTAGAGCCTTTGCATTGAGGGCTATCTGAAAACGGCTTTGGCGCTGAAGTTGCCTGTGAATGTGGAGTTGGTGGCATGTGAAACCCGCATGTGGAACATTCGTTTGTGTGGGATGCTCTACCAGGTTCATTCCTAGATAATGCCCTCAAAGGGCACTAAGCATAGAGTGTGAAAAGTGAGTTTCCTTGAGAGCTGCTTGGAAGCCTGATGGTGTGTGAAGTTAGTGAGCCAAATGGAGTTGTTCTCCCACAAGAACCACTCGGCTGATCCTTCTTCAATATGCCCTTCACCAACATGCAGTGTTTCCTTGATTGAATTAGCTCTCACACCAATATTTGCGTCTAGAGCCTTTGCATTGAGGGCTATCTGAAAACGGCTGTGGCGCTGAAGTTGCCTGTGAATGTGGAGTTGGTGGCATGTGAAACCCGCATGTGGAACATTCGTTTGTGTGGGATGCTCACCAAGCTTCATTTCAGTCCTAGGCACTCAAAGGGCACTAAGCATAGAGTGTGAAAACTGAGTTTCCTTGAGAGCTGCTTGGAAGCCTGATGGTGTGTGAAGTTAGTGAGCCAAGTGGAGTTGTTCTCCCACAAGAAACACTCGGCTGATCCTTCTTCAATATGCCCTTCACCAACATGCAGTGTTTCCTTGATTGAATTAGCTCTCACACCAATATTTGCGTCTCGAGCCTTTGCATTGAGGGCTATCTGAAAATGGCTGTGGCGCTGAAGTTGCCTGTGAATGTGGAGTTGGTGGCATGTGAAACCCGCATGTGGAGCATTCGTTTGTGTGGGATGCTCTACCAGGTTCATTCCTAGATAATGCCCTCAAAGGGCACTAAGCATAGAGTGTGAAAACTGAGTTTCCTTGAGAGCTGCTTGGAAGCCTGATGGTGTGTGAAGTTAGTGAGCCAAATGGAGTTGTTCTCCCACAAGAACCACTCGGCTGATCCTTCTTCAATATGCCCTTCACCAACATGCAGTGTTTCCTTGATTGAATTAGCTCTCACACCAATATTTGCGTCTCGAGCCTTTGCATTTAGGGCTATCTGAAAACGGCTGTGGCGCTGAAGTTGCCTGTGAATGTGGAGTTGGTGGCATGTGAAACCCGCATGTGGAGCATTCGTTTGTGTGGGATGCTCTACCAGGTTCATTCCTAGATAATGCACTCAAAGGGCACTAAGCATAGAGTGTGAAAACTGAGTTTCCTTGAGAGCTGCTTGGAAGCCTGATGGTGTGTGAAGTTAGTGAGCCAAATGGAGTTGTTCTCCCACAAGAACCACTCGGCTGATCCTTCTTCAATATGCCCTTCACCAACATGCAGTGTTTCCTTGATTGAATTAGCTCTCACACCAATATTTGCGTCTCAAGCCTTTGCATTGAGGGCTATCTGAAAACGGCTGTGGCGCTGAAGTTGCCTGTGAATGTGGAGTTGGTGGCATGTGAAACCCGCATGTGGAGCATTCGTTTGTGTGGGATGCTCTACCAGGTTCATTCCTAGATAATGCACTCAAAGGGCACTAAGCATAGAGTGTGAAAACTGAGTTTCCTTGAGAGCTGCTTGGAAGCCTGATGGTGTGTGAAGTTAGTGAGCCAAATGGAGTTGTTCTCCCACAAGAACCACTCGGCTGATCCTTCTTCAATATGCCCTTCACCAACATGCAGTGTTTCCTTGATTGAATTAGCTCTCACACCAATATTTGCGTC
Source organism: Ochotona princeps (assembly GCF_030435755.1). Taxonomy (NCBI): domain Eukaryota; kingdom Metazoa; phylum Chordata; class Mammalia; order Lagomorpha; family Ochotonidae; genus Ochotona; species Ochotona princeps. The sequence goes on along the minus strand of NW_026697997.1, from coordinate 107,629 downwards.
TAGAGCCTTTGCATTGAGGGCTATCTGAAAACGGCTGTGGCGCTGAAGTTGCCTGTGAATGTGGAGTTGGTGGCATGTGAAACCCGCATGTGGAGCATTCGTTTGTGTGGGATGCTCATCAACCTTCATTTCAGTCCAAGGCACTCAAAGGGCACTAAGCATAGAGTGTGAAAAGTGAGTTTCCTTGAGAGCTGCTTGGAAGCCTGATGGTGTGTGAAGTTAGTGAGCCAAATGGAGTTGTTCTCCCACAAGAACCACTCGGCTGATCCTTCTTCAATATGCCCTTCACCAACATGCAGTGTTTCGTTTCCTTGATTGAATTAGCTCTCACACGAATATTTGCGTCTCGAGCCTTTGCATTGAGGGCTATCTGAAAATGGCTGTGGCGCTGAAGTTGCCTGTGAATGTGGAGTTGGTGGCATGTGAAACCCACATGTGGAGCATTCGTTTGTGTGGGATGCTCTACCAGGTTCATTCCTAGATAATGTACTCAAAGTGCACTAAGCATAGAGTGTGAAAACTGAGTTTCCTTGAGAGCTGCTTGAAAGCTTGATGGTGGGTGAAGTTAGTGAGCCAAATGGAGTTGTTCTCCCACAAGAACCACTCGGCTGATCCTTCTTCAATATGCCCTTCACCAACATGCAGTGTTTCCTTGATTGAATTAGCTCTCACACGAATATTTGCGTTTAGAGCCTTTGCATTGAGGGCTATCTGAAAACGGCTGTGGCGCTGAAGTTGCCTGAGAATGTGGAGTTGGTGGCATGTGAAACTCGCATGTGGAGCATTCGTTTGTGTGGGATGCTCTTCCAGGTTCATTCCTAGATAATGCACTCAAAGGGCACTAAGCATAGAGTGTGAAAACTGAGTTTCCTTGAGAGCTGCTTGGAAGCCTGATGGTGTGTGAAGTTAGTGAGCCAAATGGAGTTGTTCTCCCACAAGAACCACTCGGCTGATCCTTCTTCAATATGCCCTTCACCAACATGCAGTGTTTCCTTCATTGAATTAGCTCTCACACCAATATTTGCGTCTCGAGCCTTTGCATTGAGGGCTATCTGAAAACGGCTGTGGCGCTGAAGTTGCCTGTGAATGTGGAGTTGGTGGCAAGTGAAACCCGCATGTGGAGCATTCGTTTGTGTGGGATGCTCACCAAGGTTCATTCCTAGATAATGCACTCAAAGGGCACTAAGCATAGAGTGTGAAAACTGAGTTTCCTTGAGAGCTGCTTGGAAGCCTGATGGTGTGTGAAGTTAGTGAGCCAAATGGAGTTGTTCTCCCACAAGAACCACTCGGCTGATCCTTCTTCAATATGCCCTTCACCAACATGCAGTGTTTCCTTGATTGAATTAGCTCTCACACTAATATTTGCGTCTCGAGCCTTTGCATTGAGGGCTATCTGAAAACGGCTGTGGCGCTGAAGTTGCCTGTGAATGTGGAGTTGGTGGCATGTGAAACCCGCATGTGGAGCATTCGTTTGTGTGGGATGCTCACCAAGCTTCATTTCAGTCCTAGGCACTCAAAGGGCACTAAGCATAGAGTGTGAAAACTGAGTTTCCTTGAGAGCTGCTTGGAAGCCTGATGGTGTGTGAAGTTAGTGAGCCAAATGGAGTTGTTCTCCCACAAGAACCACTCGGCTGATCCTTCTTCAATATGCCCTTCACCAACATGCAGTGTTTCCTTGATTGAATTAGCTCTCACACCAATATTTGTGTCTCGAGCCTTTGCATTGAGGGCTATCTGAAAACAGCTGTTGCGCTGAAGTTGCCTGTGAATGTGGAGTTGGTGGCATGTGAAACCCGCATGTGAAGCATTCGTTTGTGTGGGATGCTCTACCAGGTTCATTCCTAGATAAATCCCTCAAAGGGCACTAAGCATAGAGTGTGAAAAGTGAGTTTCCTTGAGAGCTGCTTGGAAGCCTGATGGTGTGTGAAGTTAGTGAGCCAAATGGAGTTGTTTTCCCACAAGAACCACTCGGCTGATCCTTCTTCAATATGCCCTTCACCAACATGCAGTGTTTCCTTGATTGAATTAGCTCTCACACCAATATTTGCGTCTAGAGCCTTTGCATTGAGGGCTATCTGAAAACGGCTGTGGCGCTGAAGTTGCCTGTGAATGTGGAGTTGGTGGCATGTGAAACCCGCATGTGGAGCATTCGTTTGTGTGGGATGCTCTACCAGGTTCATTCCTAGATAATGCACTCAAAGGGCACTAAGCATAGAGTGTGAAATCTGAGTTTTCTTGAGAGCTGCTTGGAAGCCTGATGGTGTGTGAAGTTAGTGAGCCAAATGGAGTTGTTCTCCCACAAGAACCACTCGGCTGATCCTTCTTCAATATGCCCTTCACCAACATGCAGTGTTTCCTTCATTGAATTAGCTCTCACACCAATATTTGCGTCTCGAGCCTTTGCATTGAGGGCTATCTGAAAACGGCTGTGGCGCTGAAGTTGCCTGTGAATGTGGAGTTGGTGGCAAGTGAAACCCGCATGTGGAGCATTCGTTTGTGTGGGATGCTCACCAAGGTTCATTCCTAGATAATGCACTCAAAGGGCACTAAGCATAGAGTGTGAAAACTGAGTTTCCTTGAGAGCTGCTTGGAAGCCTGATGGTGTGTGAAGTTAGTGAGCCAAATGGAGTTGTTCTCCCACAAGAACCACTCGGCTGATCCTTCTTCAATATGCCCTTCACCAACATGCAGTGTTTCCTTGATTGAATTAGCTCTCACACTAATATTTGCGTCTCGAGCCTTTGCATTGAGGGCTATCTGAAAACGGCTGTGGCGCTGAAGTTGCCTGTGAATGTGGAGTTGGTGGCATGTGAAACCCGCATGTGGAGCATTCGTTTGTGTGGGATGCTCACCAAGCTTCATTTCAGTCCTAGGCACTCAAAGGGCACTAAGCATAGAGTGTGAAAACTGAGTTTCCTTGAGAGCTGCTTGGAAGCCTGATGGTGTGTGAAGTTAGTGAGCCAAATGGAGTTGTTCTCCCACAAGAACCACTCGGCTGATCCTTCTTCAATATGCCCTTCACCAACATGCAGTGTTTCCTTGATTGAATTAGCTCTCACACCAATATTTGTGTCTCGAGCCTTTGCATTGAGGGCTATCTGAAAACAGCTGTTGCGCTGAAGTTGCCTGTGAATGTGGAGTTGGTGGCATGTGAAACCCGCATGTGAAGCATTCGTTTGTGTGGGATGCTCTACCAGGTTCATTCCTAGATAATGCACTCAAAGGGCACTAAGCATAGAGTGTGAAAAGTGAGTTTCCTTGAGAGCTGCTTGGAAGCCTGATGGTGTGTGAAGTTAGTGAGCCAAATGGAGTTGTTCTCCCACAAGAACCACTCGGCTGATCCTTCTTCAATATGCCCTTCACCAACATGCAGTGTTTCCTTGATTGAATTAGCTCTCACACCAATATTTGCGTCTCGAGCCTTTGCATTGAGGGCTATCTGAAAACGGCTGTGGCGCTGAAGTTGCCTGTGAATGTGGAGTTGGTGGCATGTGAAACCCGCATGTGGAGCATTCGTTTGTGTGGGATGCTCTACCAGGTTCATTCCTAGATAATGCACTCAAAGGGCACTAAGCATAGAGTGTGAAATCTGAGTTTTCTTGAGAGCTGCTTGGAAGCCTGATGGTGTGTGAAGTTAGTGAGCCAAATGGAGTTGTTCTCCCACAAGAACCACTCGGCTGATCCTTCTTCAATATGCCCTTCACCAACATGCAGTGTTTCCTTGATTGAATTAGCTCTCACACCAATATTTGCGTCTAGATTCTTTGCATTGAGGGCTATCTGAAAACGGCTGTGGCGCTGAAGTTGCCTGTGAATGTGGAGTTGGTGGCATGTGAAACCCGCATGTGGAGCATTCGTTTGTGTGGGATGCTCTACCAGGTTCATTCCTAGATAATGCACTCAAAGGGCACTAAGCATAGAGTGTGAAAACTGAGTTTCCTTGAGAGCTGCTTGGAAGCCTGATGGTGTGTGAAGTTAGTGAGCCAAATGGAGTTGTTCTCCCACAAGAACCACTCGGCTGATCCTTCTTCAATATGCCCTTCACCAACATGCAGTGTTTCGTTTCCTTGATTGAATTAGCTCTCACACCAATATTTGCGTCTAGAGCCTTTGCATTGAGGACTATCTGAAAACGGCTGTGGCGCTAATTTGCCTGTGAATGTGAAGTTGGTGGCATGTGAAACCCGCATGTGGAGCATTCGTTTGTGTGGGATGCACACCAACCTTCATTTCAGTCCTAGGCACTCAAAGGGCACTAAGCCTAGAGTGTGAAAACTGAGTTTCCTTGAGAGCTGCTTGGAAGCCTGATGGTGTGTGAAGTTAGTGAGCCAAATGGAGTTGTTCTCCCACAAGAACCACTCGGCTGATCCTTCTTCAATATGCCCTTCACCAACATGCAGTGTTTCGTTTCCTTGATTGAATTAGCTCTCACACCAATATTTGCGTCTAGAGCCTTTGCATTGAGGACTATCTGAAAACGGCTGTGGCGCTGAAGTTGCCTGAGAATGTGGAGTTGGTGGCATGTGAAACCCGCATGTGGAGCATTCGTTTGTGTGGGATGCTCACCAAGGTTCCTTTCAGTCCTAGGCACTCAAAGGGCACTAAGCATAGAGTGTGAAAACTGAGTTTCCTTGAGAGCTGCTTGGAAGCCTGATGGTGTGTGAAGTTAGTGAGCCAAATGGAGTTGTTCTCCCACAAGAACCACTCGGCTGATCCTTCTTCAATATGCCCTTCACCAACATGCAGTGTTTCCTTGATTGAATTAGCTCTCACACCAATATTTGCGTCTAGAGCCTTTGCATTGAGGGCTATCTGAAAACGGCTGTGGCGCTAAGTTGCCTGTGAATGTGAAGTTGGTGGCATGTGAAACCCGCATGTGGAGCATTCGTTTGTGTGGGATGCACACCAACCTTCCTTTCAGTCCTAGGCACTCAAAGGGCACTAAGCATAGAGTGTGAAAACTGAGTTTCCTTGAGAGCTGCTTGGAAGCCTGATGGTGTGTGAAGTTAGTGAGCCAAATGGAGTTGTTCTCCCACAAGAACCACTCGGCTGATCCTTCTTCAATATGCCCTTCACCAACATGCAGTGTTTCCTTGATTGAATTAGCTCTCACACCAATATTTGCGTCTAGAGCCTTTGCATTGAGGGCTATCTGAAAACAGCTGTGGCGCTGAAGTTGCCTGTGAATGTGGAGTTGGTGGCATGTGAAACCCGCATGTGGAGCATTCGTTTGTGTTGGCTTCTCTACCAGGTTCATTCCTAGATAATGCACTCAAAGGGCACTAAGCATAGAGTGTGAAATCTGAGTTTTCTTGAGAGCTGCTTGGAAGCCTGATGGTGTGTGAAGTTAGTGAGCCAAATGGAGTTGTTCTCCCACAAGAACCACTCGGCTGATCCTTCTTCAATATGCCCTTCACCAACATGCAGTGTTTCGTTTCCTTGATTGAATTAGCTCTCACACCAATATTTGCGTCTAGAGCCTTTGCATTGAGGACTATCTGAAAACGGCTGTGGCGCTGAAGTTGCCTGAGAATGTGGAGTTGGTGGCATGTGAAACCCGCATGTGGAGCATTCGTTTGTGTGGGATGCTCACCAAGGTTCCTTTCAGTCCTAGGCACTCAAAGGGCACTAAGCATAGAGTGTGAAAACTGAGTTTCCTTGAGAGCTGCTTGGAAGCCTGATGGTGTGAGAAGTTAGTGAGCCAAATGGAGTTGTCTCCCACAAGAACCACTCGGCTGATCCTTCTTCAATATGCCCTTCACCAACATGCAGTGTTTCCTTGATTGAATTAGCTCTCACACCAATATTTGCGTCTAGAGCCTTTGCATTGAGGGCTATCTGAAAACGGCTGTGGCGCTGAAGCTGCCTGTTAAAGTGGAGTTGGTGGCATGTGAAACCCGCATGTGGAGCATTGGTTTGTGTGCGATGCTCTACCAGGTTCATTCCTAGATAATGCACTCAAAGGGCACTAAGCATAGAGTGTGAAAACTGAGTTTCCTTGAGAGCTGCTTGGAAGCCTGATGGTGTGTGAAGTTAGTGAGCCAATGGAGTTGTTCTCCCACAAGAACCACTCGGCTGATCCTTCTTCAATATGCCCTTCACCAACATGCAGTGTTTCCTTGATTGAATTAGCTCTCACACCAATATTTGCGTCTAGAGCCTTTGCATTGAGGGCTATCTGAAAACGGCGGTGTTGCTGAAGTTGCCTGTGAATGTGGAGTTGGTGGCATGTGAAACCCGCATGTGGAGCATTCGTTTGTGTGGGATGCTCTCCAAGGTTCATTTCAGTCCTAGGCACTCAAAGGGCACTAAGCATAGAGTGTAAAAACTGAGTTTCTCGAGAGCTGCTTGGAAGCCTGATGGTTGTTGATGTTAGTGAGCCAAATGGAGTTGTTCTCCCACAAGAACCACTCGGCTGATCCTTCTTCAATATGCCCTTCACTAACATGCAGTGTTTCCTTGATTGAATTAGCTCTCACACCAATATTTGCGTCTAGAGCCTTTGCATTGAGGGCTATCTGAAAATGGCGGTGGCGCTAAGTTGCCTGTGAATGTGAAGTTGGTGGCATGTGAAACCCGCATGTGGAGCATTCGTTTGTGTGGGATGCTCACCAACCTTCATTTCAGTCCTAGGCACTCAAAGGGCACTAAGCATAGAGTGTGAAAACTGAGTTTCCTTGAGAGCTGCTTGGAAGCCTGATGGTGTGTGAAGTTAGTGAGCCAAATGGAGTTGTTCTCCCACAAGAACCACTCGGCTGATCCTTTTTCAATATGCCCTTCACCAACATGCAGTGTTTCCTTGATTGAATTAGTTCTCACACCAATATTTGCGTCTAGAGCCTTTGCATTGAGGGCTATCTGAAAACGGTTGTGGCGCTGAAGTTGCCTGAGAATGTGGAGTTGGTGGCATGTGAAACCCGTATGTCTAGCATTCGTTTGTGTGGGATGCTCTTCCAGGTTCATTCCTAGATAATGCACTCAAAGGGCACTAAGCATAGAGTGTGAAAACTGAGTTTCCTTGAGAGCTGCTTGGAAGCCTGATGGTGTGTGAAGTTAGTGAGCCAAATGGAGTTGTTCTCCCACAAGAACCACTCGGCTGATCCTTCTTCAATATGCCCTTCACCAACATGCAGTGTTTCCTTGATTGAATTAGCTCTCACACCAATATTTGTGTCTAGAGCCTTTGCATTGAGGGCTATCTGAAAACGGCTGTGGCGCTGAAGTTGCCTGTGAATGTGGAGTTGGTGGCATGTGAAACCCGCATGTTAAGCATTCGTTTGTGTGGGATGCTCTACCAGGTTCATTCCTAGATAATGCACTCAAAGGGCACTAAGCATAGAGTGTGAAAACTGAGTTTCCTTGAGAGCTGCTTGGAAGCCTGATGGTGTGTGAAGTTAGTGAGCCAAATGGAGTTGTTCTCCCACAAGAACCACTCGGCTGATCCTTCTTCAATATGCCCTTCACCAACATGCAGTGTTTCGTTTCCTTGATTGAATTAGCTCTCACACCAATATTTGCGTCTAGAGCCTTTGCATTGAGGGCTATCTGAAAACGGCTGTGGCGCTGAAGTTGCCTGTGAATGTGGAGTTGGTGGCATGTGAAACCCGCATGTGGAGCATTCGTTTGTGTGGGATGCTCTACCAGGTTCATTCCTAGATAATGCACTCAAAGGGCACTAAGCATAGAGTGTGAAAACTGAGTTTCCTTGAGAGCTGCTTGGAAGCCTGATGGTGTGTGAAGTTAGTGAGCCAAATGGAGTTGTTCTCCCACAAGAACCACTCGGCTGATCCTTCTTCAATATGCCCTTCACCAACATGCAGTGTTTCCTTGATTGAATTAGCTCTCACACCAATATTTGCGTCTCGAGCCTTTGCATTGAGGGCTATCTGAAAACGGCTGTGGCGCTGAAGTTGCCTGTGAATGTGGAGTTGGTGGCATGTGAAACCCGCATGTGGAGCATTCGTTTGTGTGGGATGCTCACCAAGATTCATTTCAGTCCTAGGCACTCAAAGGGCACTAAGCATAGAGTGTGAAAAGTGCGTATCCTTGAGAGCTGCTTGGAAGCCTGATGGTGTGTGAAGTTAGTGAGCCAAATGGAGTTGTTCTCCCACAAGAACCACTCGGCTGATCCTTCTTCAATATGCCCTTCACCAACATGCAGTGTTTCCTTGATTGAATTAGCTCTCACACCAATATTTGCGTCTAGAGCCTTTGCATTGAGGGCTATCTGAAAACGGCTGTGGCGCTGAAATTGCCTGTGAATGTGGAGTTGGTGGCATGTGAAACCCGCATGTGGAGCATTCGTTTGCGTGGGATGCTCTACCAGGTTCATTCCTAGATAATGCACTCAAAGGGCACTAAGCATAGAGTGTGAAAACTGAGTTTCCTTGAGAGCTGCTTGGAAGCCTGATGGTGTGTGAAGTTAGTGAGCCAAATGGAGTTGTTCTCCCACAAGAACCACTCGGCTGATCCTTCTTCAATATGCCCTTCACCAACATGCAGTGTTTCCTTGATTGAATTAGCTCTCACACCAATATTTGCGTCTCGAGCCTTTGCATTGAAGGCTATCTGAAAACGGCTGTGGCGCTGAAGTTGCCTGTGAATGTGGAGTTGGTGACATGTGAAACCCGCATGTGGAGCATTCGTTTCTGTGGGATGCTCACCAAGCTTCATTTCAGTCCTAGGCACTCAAAGGGCACTAAGCATAGAGTGTGAAAACTGAGTTTCCTTGAGAGCTGCTTGGAAGCCTGATGGTGTGTGAAGTTAGTGAGCCAAATGGAGTTGTTCTCCCACAAGAACCACTCGGCTGATCCTTCTTCAATATGCCCTTCACCAACATGCAGTGTTTCCTTGATTGAATTAGCTCTCACACCAATATTTGTGTCTAGAGCCTTTCCATTGAGGGCTATCTGAAAACGGTTGTGGCGCTGAAGTTGCCTGAGAATGTGGAGTTGGTGGCATGTGAAACCCGTATGTCTAGCTTTCGTTTGTGTGGGATGCTCTTCCAGGTTCATTCCTAGATAATGCACTCAAAGGGCACTAAGCATAGAGTGTGCAAACTGAGTTTCCTTGAGAGCTGCTTGGAAGCCTGATGGTGTGTGAAGTTAGTGAGCCAAATGGAGTTGTTCTCCCACAAGAACCACTCGGCTGATCCTTCTTCAATATGCCCTTCACCAACATGCAGTGTTTCCTTGATTGAATTAGCTCTCACACCAATATTTGTGTCTAGAGCCTTTGCATTGAGGGCTATCTGAAAACGGCTGTGGCGCTGAAGTTGCCTGAGAATGTGGAGTTGGTGGCATGTGAAACCCGCATGTTAAGCATTCGTTTGTGTGGGATGCTCTACCAGGTTCATTCCTAGATAATGCACTCAAAGGGCACTAAGCATAGAGTGTGAAAACTGAGTTTCCTTGAGAGCTGCTTGGAAGCCTGATGGTGTGTGAAGTTAGTGAGCCAAATGGAGTTGTTCTCCCACAAGAAACACTCGGCTGATCCTTCTTCAATATGCCCTTCACCAACATGCAGTGTTTCGTTTCCTTGATTGAATTAGCTCTCACACCAATATTTGCGTCTCGAGCCTTTGCATTGAGGGCTATCTGAAAACGGCTGTGGCGCTGAAATTGCCTGTGAATGTGGAGTTGGTGGCATGTGAAACCCGCATGTGGAGCATTCGTTTGTGTGGGATGCTCTACCAGGTTCATTCCTAGATAATGCCCTCAAAGGGCACTAAGCATAGAGTGTGAAAACTGAGTTTCCTTGAGAGCTGCTTGGAAGCCTGATGGTGTGTGAAGTTAGTGAGCCAAATGGAGTTGTTCTCCCACAAGAACCACTCGGCTGATCCTTCTTCAATATGCCCTTCACCAACATGCAGTGTTTCCTTGATTGAATTAGCTCTCACACCAATATTTGCGTCTAGAGCCTTTGCATTGAGGGCTATCTGAAAACGGCTGTGGCGCTGAAGTTGCCTGTGAATGTGGAGTTGGTGGCATGTAAAACCCGCATGTGGAGCATTCGTTTGTGTGGGATGCTCTACCAGGTTCATTCCTAGATAATGCACTCAAAGGGCACTAAGCATAGAGTGTGAAAACTGAGTTTCCTTGAGAGCTGCTTGGAAGCCTGATGGTGTGTGAAGTTAGTGAGCCAAATGGAGTTGTTCTCCCACAAGAACCACTCGGCTGATCCTTCTTCAATATGCCCTTCACCAACATGCAGTGTTTCCTTGATTGAATTAGCTCTCACACCAATATTTGCGTCTAGAGCCTTTGCATTGAGGGCTATCTGAAAACGGCTGTGGCGCTGAAGTTGCCTGTGAATGTGGAGTTGGTGGCATGTGAAACCCGCATGTGGAGCATTCGTGTGTGTGGGATGCTCACCAACCCTCATTTCAGTCCTAGGCACTCAAAGGGCACTAAGCATAGAGTGTGAAAACTGAGTTTCCTTGAGAGCTGCTTGGAAGCCTGATGGTGTGTGAAGTTAGTGAGCCAAATGGAGTTGTTCTCCCACAAGAACCACTCGGCTGATCCTTCTTCAATATGCCCTTCACCAACATGCAGTGTTTCCTTGATTGAATTAGCTCTCACACCAATATTTGCGTCTAGAGCCTTTGCATTGAGGGCTATCTGAAAACGGCTGTGGCGCTGAAGTTGCCTGTGAATGTGGAGTTGGTGGCATGTGAAACCCGCATGTGGAACATTCGTTTGTGTGGGATGCTCTACCAGGTTCATTCCTAGATAATGCCCTCAAAGGGCACTAAGCATAGAGTGTGAAAACTGAGTTTCCTTGAGAGCTGCTTGGAAGCCTGATGGTGTGTGAAGTTAGTGAGCCAAATGGAGTTGTTCTCCCACAAGAACCACTCGGCTGATCCTTCTTCAATATGCCCTTCACCAACATGCAGTGTTTCCTTGATTGAATTAGCTCTCACACCAATATTTGCGTCTAGAGCCTTTGCATTGAGGGCTATCTGAAAACGGCTGTGGCGCTGAAGTTGCCTGTGAATGTGGAGTTGGTGGCATGTGAAACCCGCATGTGGAGCATTCGTTTGTGTGGGATGCTCACCAAGCTTCATTTCAGTCCTAGGCACTCAAAGGGCACTAAGCATAGAGTGTGAAAACTGAGTTTCCTTGAGAGCTGCTTGGAAGCCTGATGGTGTGTGAAGTTAGTGAGCCAAATGGAGTTGTTCTCCCACAAGAAACACTCGGCTGATCCTTCTTCAATATGCCCTTCACCAACATGCAGTGTTTCCTTGATTGAATTAGCTCTCACACCAATATTTGCGTCTAGAGCCTTTGCATTGAGGGCTATCTGAAAATGGCTGTGGCGCTGAAGTTGCCTGAGAATGTGGAGTTGGTGGCATGTGAAACCCGCATGTGGAGCATTCGTTTGTGTGGGATGCTCTACCAGGTTCATTCCTAGATAATGCCCTCAAAGGGCACTAAGCATAGAGTGTGAAAACTGAGTTTCCTTGAGAGCTGCTTGGAAGCCTGATGGTGTGTGAAGTTAGTGAGCCAAATGGAGTTGTTCTCCCACAAGAACCACTCGGCTGATCCTTCTTCAATATGCCCTTCACCAACATGCAGTGTTTCCTTGATTGAATTAGCTCTCACACCAATATTTGCGTCTAGAGCCTTTGCATTTAGGGCTATCTGAAAACGGCTGTGGCGCTGAAGTTGCCTGTGAATGTGGAGTTGGTGGCATGTTAAACCAGCATGTGGAGCATTCGTTTGTGTGGGATGCTCTACCAGGTTCATTCCTAGATAATGCACTCAAAGGGCACTAAGCATAGAGTGTGAAAACTGAGTTTCCTTGAGAGCTGCTTGGAAGCCTGATGGTGTGTGAAGTTAGTGAGCCAAATGGAGTTGTTCTCCCACAAGAACCACTCGGCTGATCCTTCTTCAATATGCCCTTCACCAACATGCAGTGTTTCCTTGATTGAATTAGCTCTCACACGAATATTTGCGTCTCGAGCCTTTGCATTGAGGGCTATCTGAAAACGGCTGTGTCGCTGAAGTTGCCTGTGAATGTGGAGTTGGTGGCATGTGAAACCCGCATGTGGAGCATTCGTTTGTGTGGGATGCTCTACCAGGTTCATTCCTAGATAATGCACTCAAAGGGCACTAAGCATAGAGTGTGAAAACTGAGTTTCCTTGAGAGCTGCTTGGAAGCCTGATGGTGTGTGAAGTTAGTGAGCCAAATGGAGTTGTTCTCCCACAAGAACCACTCGGCTGATCCTTCTTCAATATGCCGTTCACCAACATGCAGTGTTTCCTTGATTGAATTAGCTCTCACACCAATATTTGCGTCTAGAGCCTTTGCATTGAGGGCTATCTGAAAACGGCTGTGGCGCTGAAGTTGCCTGTGAATGTGGAGTTGGTGGCATGTGAAACCCGCATGTGGAACATTCGTTTGTGTGGGATGCTCTACCAGGTTCATTCCTAGATAATGCACTCAAAGGGCACTAAGCATAGAGTGTGAAAACTGAGTTTCCTTGAGAGCTGCTTGGAAGCCTGATGGTGTGTGAAGTTAGTGAGCCAAATGGAGTTGTTCTCCCACAAGAACCGCTCAGCTGATCCTTCTTCAATATGCCCTTCACCAACATGCAGTGTTTCCTTGATTGAATTAGCTCTCACACCAATATTTGCGTCTAGAGCCTTTGCATTGAGGGCTATCTGAAAACGGCTGTGGCGCTGAAGTTGCCTGTGAATGTGGAGTTGGTGGCATGTGAAACCCGCATGTGGAGCATTCGTTTGTGTGGGATACTCATCAACCTTCATTTCAGTCCTAGGCACTCAAAGGGCACTAAGCATAGAGTGTGAAAACTGAGTTTCCTTGAGAGCTGCTTGGAAGCCTGATGGTGTGTGAAGTTAGTGAGCCAAATGGAGTTGTTCTCCCACAAGAACCACTCGGCTGATCCTTCTTCAATATGCCCTTCACCAACATGCAGTGTTTCGTTTCCTTGATTGAATTAGCTCTCACACCAATATTTGCGTCTCGAGCCTTTGCATTGAGGGCTATCTGAAAACGGCTGTGGCGCTGAAATTGCCTGTGAATGTGGAGTTGGTGGCATGTGAAACCCGCATGTGGAGCATTCGTTTGTGTGGGATGCTCTACCAGGTTCATTCCTAGATAATGCCCTCAAAGGGCACTAAGCATAGAGTGTGAAAACTGAGTTTCCTTGAGAGCTGCTTGGAAGCCTGATGGTGTGTGAAGTTAGTGAGCCAAATGGAGTTGTTCTCCCACAAGAACCACTCGGCTGATCCTTCTTCAATATGCCCTTCACCAACATGCAGTGTTTCCTTGATTGAATTAGCTCTCACACCAATATTTGCGTCTAGAGCCTTTGCATTGAGGGCTATCTGAAAACGGCTGTGGCGCTGAAGTTGCCTGTGAATGTGGAGTTGGTGGCATGTAAAACCCGCATGTGGAGCATTCGTTTGTGTGGGATGCTCTACCAGGTTCATTCCTAGATAATGCACTCAAAGGGCACTAAGCATAGAGTGTGAAAACTGAGTTTCCTTGAGAGCTGCTTGGAAGCCTGATGGTGTGTGAAGTTAGTGAGCCAAATGGAGTTGTTCTCCCACAAGAACCACTCGGCTGATCCTTCTTCAATATGCCCTTCACCAACATGCAGTGTTTCCTTGATTGAATTAGCTCTCACACCAATATTTGCGTCTAGAGCCTTTGCATTGAGGGCTATCTGAAAACGGCTGTGGCGCTGAAGTTGCCTGTGAATGTGGAGTTGGTGGCATGTGAAACCCGCATGTGGAGCATTCGTGTGTGTGGGATGCTCACCAACCCTCATTTCAGTCCTAGGCACTCAAAGGGCACTAAGCATAGAGTGTGAAAACTGAGTTTCCTTGAGAGCTGCTTGGAAGCCTGATGGTGTGTGAAGATAGTGAGCCAAGTGGAGTTGTTCTCCCACAAGAACCACTCGGCTGATCCTTCTTCAATATGCCCTTCACCAACATGCAGTGTTTCCTTGATTGAATTAGCTCTCACACCAATATTTGCGTCTAGAGCCTTTGCATTGAGGGCTATCTGAAAATGGCTGTGGCGCTGAAGTGGCCTGAGAATGTGGAGTTGGTGGCATGTGAAACCCGCATGTGGAGCATTCGTTTGGGTGGGATGCTCACCAAGCTTCATTTCAGTCTTAGGCACTGAAAGGGCACTAAGCATAGAGTGTGAAAACTGATTTTCCTTGAGAGCTGCTTGGAAGCCTGATGGTGTGTGAAGTTAGTGAGCCAAATGGAGTTGTTCTCCCACAAGAACCACTCGGCTGATCCTTCTTCAATATGCCCTTCACCAACATGCAGTGTTTCCTTGATTGAATTAACTCTCACATCAATATTTGTGTCTCGAGCCTTTGCATTGAGGGCTATCTGAAAACGGCTGTGGCGCTGAAGTTGCCTGTGAATGTGGAGTTGGTGGAATGTGAAACCCGCATGTGGAGCATTCGTTTGTGTGGGATGCTCACCAAGCTTCATTTCAGTCCTAGGCACTCAAAGGGCACTAAGCATAGAGTGTGAAAAGTGAGTTTCCTTGAGAGCTGCTTGGAAGCCTGATGGTGTGTGAAGTTAGTGAGCCAAATGGAGTTGTTCTCCCACAAGAACCACTCGGCTGATCCTTCTTCAATATGCCCTTCACCAACATGCAGTGTTTCGTTTCCTTGATTGAATTAGCTCTCACACCAATATTTGCGTCTAGAGCCTTTGCATTGAGGGCTATCTGAAAACGGCTGTGGCGCTGAAGTTGCCTGTGAATGTGGAGTTGGTGGCATGTGAAACCCGCATGTGGAGCATTCGTTTGTGTTTGATGCTCTACCAGGTTCATTCCTAGATAATGCACTCAAAGGGCACTAAGCATAGAGTGTAAAAACTGAGTTTCCTTGAGAGCTGCTTGGAAGCCTGATGGTGTGTGAAGTTAGTGAGCCAAATGGAGTTGTTCTCCCACAAGAACCACTCGGCTGATCCTTCTTCAATATGCCCTTCACCAACATGCAGTGTTTCCTTGATTGAATTAGCTCTCACACCAATATTTGCGTCTTGAGCCTTTGCATTGAGGGCTATCTGAAAACGGCTTTGGCGCTGAAGTTGCCTGTGAATGTGGAGTTGGTGGCATGTGAAACCCGCATGTGGAGCATTCGTTTGTGTGCGATGCTCTACCAGGTTCATTCCTAGATAATGCACTCAAAGGGCACTAAGCATAGAGTGTGAAAACTGAGTTTCCTTGAGAGCTGCTTGGAAGCCTGATGGTGGGTGAAGTTAGTGAGCCAAATGGAGTTGTTCTCCCACAAGAACCACTCGGCTGATCCTTCTTCAATATGCCCTTCACCAACATGCAGTGTTTCCTTGATTGAATTAGCTCTCACACCAATATTTGCGTCTCGAGCCTTTGCATTGAGGGCTATCCGAAAACGGATGTGGCGCTGAAGTTGCCTGTGAATGTGGAGTTGGTGGCATGTGAAACCCGCATGTGGAGCATTCGTTTGTGTGGTATGCTCACCAAGCTTCATTTCAGTCCTAGGCACTCAAAGGGCACTAAGCATAGAGTGTGAAAACTGAGTTTCCTTGAGAGCTGCTTGGAAGCCTGATGGTGTGTGAAGTTAGTGAGCCAAATGGAGTTGTTCTCCCACAAGAACCACTCGGCTGATCCTTCTTCAATATGCCCTTCACCAACATGCAGTGTTTCCTTGATTGAATTAGCTCTCACACCAATATTTGCGTCTAGAGCCTTTGCATTGAGGGCTATCTGAAAACGGCTGTGGCGCTGAAGTTGCCTGTGAATGTGGAGTTGGTGGCATGTGAAACCCGCATGTGGAACATTCGTTTGTGTGGGATGCTCTACCAGGTTCATTCCTAGATAATGCCCTCAAAGGGCACTAAGCATAGAGTGTGAAAACTGAGTTTCCTTGAGAGCTGCTTGGAAGCCTGATGGTGTGTGAAGTTAGTGAGCCAAATGGAGTTGTTCTCCCACAAGAACCACTCGGCTGATCCTTCTTCAATATGCCCTTCACCAACATGCAGTGTTTCCTTGATTGAATTAGCTCTCACACCAATATTTGCGTCTAGAGCCTTTGCATTGAGGGCTATCTGAAAACGGCTGTGGCGCTGAAGTTGCCTGTGAATGTGGAGTTGGTGGCATGTGAAACCCGCATGTGGAGCATTCGTTTGTGTGGGATGCTCACCAAGCTTCATTTCAGTCCTAGGCACTCAAAGGGCACTAAGCATAGAGTGTGAAAACTGAGTTTCCTTGAGAGCTGCTTGGAAGCCTGATGGTGTGTGAAGTTAGTGAGCCAAATGGAGTTGTTCTCCCACAAGAAACACTCGGCTGATCCTTCTTCAATATGCCCTTCACCAACATGCAGTGTTTCCTTGATTGAATTAGCTCTCACACCAATATTTGCGTCTAGAGCCTTTGCATTGAGGGCTATCTGAAAACGGCTGTGGCGCTGAAGTTGCCTGTGAATGTGGAGTTGGTGGCATGTGAAACCCGCATGTGGAGCATTCGTTTGTGTGGGATGCTCTACCAGGTTCATTCCTAGATAATGCCCTCAAAGGGCACTAAGCATAGAGTGTGAAAACTGAGTTTCCTTGAGAGCTGCTTGGAAGCCTGATGGTGTGTGAAGTTAGTGAGCCAAATGGAGTTGTTCTCCCACAAGAACCACTCGGCTGATCCTTCTTCAATATGCCCTTCACCAACATGCAGTGTTTCCTTGATTGAATTAGCTCTCACACCAATATTTGCGTCTAGAGCCTTTGCATTTAGGGCTATCTGAAAACGGCTGTGGCGCTGAAGTTGCCTGTGAATGTGGAGTTGGTGGCATGTGAAACCCGCATGTGGAGCATTCGTTTGTGTGGGATGCTCTACCAGGTTCATTCCTAGATAATGCACTCAAAGGGCACTAAGCATAGAGTGTGAAAACTGAGTTTCCTTGAGAGCTGCTTGGAAGCCTGATGGTGTGTGAAGTTAGTGAGCCAAATGGAGTTGTTCTCCCACAAGAACCACTCGGCTGATCCTTCTTCAATATGCCCTTCACCAACATGCAGTGTTTCCTTGATTGAATTAGCTCTCACACCAATATTTGCGTCTCGAGCCTTTGCATTGAGGGCTATCTGAAAACGGCTGTGGCGCTGAAGTTGCCTGTGAATGTGGAGTTGGTGGCATGTGAAACCCGCATGTGGAGCATTCGTTTGTGTGGGATGCTCTACCAGGTTCATTCCTAGATAATGCACTCAAAGGGCACTAAGCATAGAGTGTGAAAACTGAGTTTCCTTGAGAGCTGCTTGGAAGCCTGATGGTGTGTGAAGTTAGTGAGCCAAATGGAGTTGTTCTCCCACAAGAACCACTCGGCTGATCCTTCTTCAATATGCCGTTCACCAACATGCAGTGTTTCCTTGATTGAATTAGCTCTCACACCAATATTTGCGTCTAGAGCCTTTGCATTGAGGGCTATCTGAAAACGGCTGTGGCGCTGAAGTTGCCTGTGAATGTGGAGTTGGTGGCATGTGAAACCCGCATGTGGAACATTCGTTTGTGTGGGATGCTCTACCAGGTTCATTCCTAGATAATGCACTCAAAGGGCACTAAGCATAGAGTGTGAAAACTGAGTTTCCTTGAGAGCTGCTTGGAAGCCTGATGGTGTGTGAAGTTAGTGAGCCAAATGGAGTTGTTCTCCCACAAGAACCGCTCAGCTGATCCTTCTTCAATATGCCCTTCACCAACATGCAGTGTTTCCTTGATTGAATTAGCTCTCACACCAATATTTGCGTCTAGAGCCTTTGCATTGAGGGCTATCTGAAAACGGCTGTGGCGCTGAAGTTGCCTGTGAATGTGGAGTTGGTGGCATGTGAAACCCGCATGTGGAGCATTCGTTTGTGTGGGATACTCATCAACCTTCATTTCAGTCCTAGGCACTCAAAGGTCACTAAGCATAGAGTGTGAAAACTGAGTTTCCTTGAGAGCTGCTTGGAAGCCTGATGGTGTGTGAAGTTAGTGAGCCAAATGGAGTTGTTCTCCCACAAGAACCACTCGGCTGATCCTTCTTCAATATGCCCTTCACCAACATGCAGTGTTTCCTTGATTGAATTAGCTCTCACACCAATATTTGCGTCTAGAGCCTTTGCATTGAGGGCTATCTGAAAACGGCTGTGGCGCTGAAGTTGCCTGAGAATGTGGAGTTGGTGGCATGTGAAACTCGCATGTGGAGCATTCGTTTGTGTGGGATGCTCTTCCAGGTTCATTCCTAGATAATGCACTCAAAGGGCACTAAGCATAGAGTGTGAAAAGTGAGTTTCCTTGAGAGCTGCTTGGAAGCCTGATGGTGTGTGAAGTTAGTGAGCCAAATGGAGTTGTTCTCCCACAAGAACCACTCGGCTGATCCTTCTTCAATATGCCCTTCACCAACATGCAGTGTTTCCTTCATTGAATTAGCTCTCACACCAATATTTGCGTCTCGAGCCTTTGCATTGAGGGCTATCTGAAAACGGCTGTGGCGCTGAAGTTGCCTGTGAATGTGGAGTTGGTGGCAAGTGAAACCCGCATGTGGAGCATTCGTTTGTGTGGGATGCTCACCAAGGTTCATTCCTAGATAATGCACTCAAAGGGCACTAAGCATAGAGTGTGAAAACTGAGTTTCCTTGAGAGCTGCTTGGAAGCCTGATGGTGTGTGAAGTTAGTGAGCCAAATGGAGTTGTTCTCCCACAAGAAACACTCGGCTGATCCTTCTTCAATATGCCCTTCACCAACATGCAGTGTTTCCTTGATTGAATTAGCTCTCACACCAATATTTGCGTCTAGAGCCTTTGCATTGAGGGCTATCTGAAAACGGCTGTGGCGCTGAAGTTGCCTGTGAATGTGGAGTTGGTGGCATGTGAAACCCGCATGTGGAGCATTCGTGTGTGTGGGATGCTCACCAACCCTCATTTCAGTCCTAGGCACTCAAAGGGCACTAAGCATAGAGTGTGAAAACTGAGTTTCCTTGAGAGCTGCTTGGAAGCCTGATGGTGTGTGAAGTTAGTGAGCCAAATGGAGTTGTTCTCCCACAAGAACCACTCGGCTGATCCTTCTTCAATATGCCCTTCACCAACATGCAGTGTTTCCTTGATTGAATTAACTCTCACACCAATATTTGTGTCTCGAGCCTTTGCATTGAGGGCTATCTGAAAACGGCTGTGGCGCTGAAGTTGCCTGTGAATGTGGAGTTGGTGGAATGTGAAACCCGCATGTGGAGCATTCGTTTGTGTGGGATGCTCACCAAGCTTCATTTCAGTCCTAGGCACTCAAAGGTCACTAAGCATAGAGTGTGAAAAGTGAGTTTCCTTGAGAGCTGCTTGGAAGCCTGATGGTGTGTGAAGTTAGTGAGCCAAATGGAGTTGTTCTCCCACAAGAACCACTCGGCTGATCCTTCTTCAATATGCCCTTCACCAACATGCAGTGTTTTGTTTCCTTGATTGAATTAGCTCTCACACCAATATTTGCGTCTAGAGCCTTTGCATTGAGGGCTCTCTGAAAACGGCTGTGGCGCTGAAGTTGCCTGTGAATGTGGAGTTGGTGGCATGTGAAACCCGCATGTGGAGCATTCGTTTGTGTTTGATGCTCTACCAGGTTCATTCCTAGATAATGCACTCAAAGGGCACTAAGCATAGAGTGTAAAAACTGAGTTTCCTTGAGAGCTGCTTGGAAGCCTGATGGTGGGTGAAGTTAGTGAGCCAAATGGAGTTGTTCTCCCACAAGAACCACTCGGCTGATCCTTCTTCAATATGCCCTTCACCAACATGCAGTGTTTCCTTGATTGAATTAGCTCTCACACCAATATTTGCGTCTCGAGCCTTTGCATTGAGGGCTATCTGAAAACGGCTTTGGCGCTGAAGTTGCCTGTTAATGTGGAGTTGGTGGCATGTGAAACCCGCATGTGGAGCATTCGTTTGTGTGCGATGCTCTACCAGGTTCATTCCTAGATAATGCACTCAAAGGGCACTAAGAATAGAGTGTGAAAACTGAGTTTCCTTGAGAGCTTCTTGGAAGCCTGATGGTGGGTGAAGTTAGTGAGCCAAATGGAGTTGTTCTCCCACAAGAACCACTCGGCTGATCCTTCTTCAATATGCCCTTCACCAACATGCAGTGTTTCCTTGATTGAATTAGCTCTCACACCAATATTTGTGTCTAGAGCCTTTGCATTGAGGGCTATCTGAAAACGGCTGTGGCGCTGAAGTTGCCTGTGAATGTGGAGTTGGTGGCATGTGAAACCCGCATGTGGAGCATTCGTTTGTGTGGGATGCTCACCAAGCTTCATTTAAGTCCTAGGCACTCAAAGGGCACTAAGCATAGAGTGTGAAAACTGAGTTTCCTTGAGAGCTGCTTGGAAGCCTGATGGTGTGTGAAGTTAGTGAGCCAAATGGAGTTGTTCTCCCACAAGAACCACTCGGCTGATCCTTCTTCAATATGCCCTTCACCAACATGCAGTGTTTCCTTGATTGAATTAGCTCTCACACCAATATTTGCGTCTAGAGCCTTTGCATTGAGGGCTATCTGAAAACGGCTGTGGCGCTGAAGTTGCCTGTGAATGTGGAGTTGGTGGCATGTGAAACCCGCATGTGGAGCATTCGTTTGTGTGGTATGCTCACCAAGCTTCATTTCAGTCCTAGGCACTCAAAGGGCACTAAGCATAGAGTGTGAAAACTGAGTTTCCTTGAGAGCTGCTTGGAAGCCTGATGGTGTGTGAAGTTAGTGAGCCAAGTGGAGTTGTTCTCCCACAAGAAACACTCGGCTGATCCTTCTTCAATATGCCCTTCACCAACATGCAGTGTTTCCTTGATTGAATTAGCTCTCACACCAATATTTGCGTCTAGAGCCTTTGCATTGAGGGCTATCTGAAAATGGCTGTGGCGCTGAAGTTGCCTGTGAATGTGGAGTTGGTGGCATGTGAAACCCGCATGTGGAGCATTCGTTTGTGTGGGATGCTCTACCAGGTTCATTCCTAGATAATGCCCTCAAAGGGCACTAAGCATAGAGTGTGAAAACTGAGTTTCCTTGAGAGCTGCTTGGAAGCCTGATGGTGTGTGAAGTTAGTGAGCCAAATGGAGTTGTTCTCCCACAAGAACCACTCGGCTGATCCTTCTTCAATATGCCCTTCACCAACATGCAGTGTTTCCTTGATTGAATTAGCTCTCACACCAATATTTGCGTCTAGAGCCTTTGCATTGAGGGCTATCTGAAAACGGCTGTGGCGCTGAAGTTGCCTGAGAATGTGGAGTTGGTGGCATGTGAAACTCGCATGTGGAGCATTCGTTTGTGTGGGATGCTCTTCCAGGTTCATTCCTAGATAATGCACTCAAAGGGCACTAAGCATAGAGTGTGAAAAGTGAGTTTCCTTGAGAGCTGCTTGGAAGCCTGATGGTGTGTGAAGTTAGTGAGCCAAATGGAGTTGTTCTCCCACAAGAACCACTCGGCTGATCCTTCTTCAATATGCCCTTCACCAACATGCAGTGTTTCCTTCATTGAATTAGCTCTCACACCAATATTTGCGTCTCGAGCCTTTGCATTGAGGGCTATCTGAAAACGGCTGTGGCGCTGAAGTTGCCTGTGAATGTGGAGTTGGTGGCAAGTGAAACCCGCATGTGGAGCATTCGTTTGTGTGGGATGCTCACCAAGGTTCATTCCTAGATAATGCACTCAAAGGGCACTAAGCATAGAGTGTGAAAACTGAGTTTCCTTGAGAGCTGCTTGGAAGCCTGATGGTGTGTGAAGTTAGTGAGCCAAATGGAGTTGTTCTCCCACAAGAAACACTCGGCTGATCCTTCTTCAATATGCCCTTCACCAACATGCAGTGTTTCCTTGATTGAATTAGCTCTCACACCAATATTTGCGTCTAGAGCCTTTGCATTGAGGGCTATCTGAAAACGGCTGTGGCGCTGAAGTTGCCTGTGAATGTGGAGTTGGTGGCATGTGAAACCCGCATGTGGAGCATTCGTGTGTGTGGGATGCTCACCAACCCTCATTTCAGTCCTAGGCACTCAAAGGGCACTAAGCATAGAGTGTGAAAACTGAGTTTCCTTGAGAGCTGCTTGGAAGCCTGATGGTGTGTGAAGTTAGTGAGCCAAATGGAGTTGTTCTCCCACAAGAACCACTCGGCTGATCCTTCTTCAATATGCCCTTCACCAACATGCAGTGTTTCCTTGATTGAATTAACTCTCACACCAATATTTGTGTCTAGAGCCTTTGCATTGAGGGCTATCTGAAAACGGCTGTGGCGCTGAAGTTGCCTGTGAATGTGGAGTTGGTGGAATGTGAAACCCGCATGTGGAGCATTCGTTTGTGTGGGATGCTCACCAAGCTTCATTTCAGTCCTAGGCACTCAAAGGTCACTAAGCATAGAGTGTGAAAAGTGAGTTTCCTTGAGAGCTGCTTGGAAGCCTGATGGTGTGTGAAGTTAGTGAGCCAAATGGAGTTGTTCTCCCACAAGAACCACTCGGCTGATCCTTCTTCAATATGCCCTTCACCAACATGCAGTGTTTTGTTTCCTTGATTGAATTAGCTCTCACACCAATATTTGCGTCTAGAGCCTTTGCATTGAGGGCTCTCTGAAAACGGCTGTGGCGCTGAAGTTGCCTGTGAATGTGGAGTTGGTGGCATGTGAAACCCGCATGTGGAGCATTCGTTTGTGTTTGATGCTCTACCAGGTTCATTCCTAGATAATGCACTCAAAGGGCACTAAGCATAGAGTGTAAAAACTGAGTTTCCTTGAGAGCTGCTTGGAAGCCTGATGGTGGGTGAAGTTAGTGAGCCAAATGGAGTTGTTCTCCCACAAGAACCACTCGGCTGATCCTTCTTCAATATGCCCTTCACCAACATGCAGTGTTTCCTTGATTGAATTAGCTCTCACACCAATATTTGCGTCTCGAGCCTTTGCATTGAGGGCTATCTGAAAACGGCTTTGGCGCTGAAGTTGCCTGTTAATGTGGAGTTGGTGGCATGTGAAACCCGCATGTGGAGCATTCGTTTGTGTGCGATGCTCTACCAGGTTCATTCCTAGATAATGCACTCAAAGGGCACTAAGAATAGAGTGTGAAAACTGAGTTTCCTTGAGAGCTTCTTGGAAGCCTGATGGTGGGTGAAGTTAGTGAGCCAAATGGAGTTGTTCTCCCACAAGAACCACTCGGCTGATCCTTCTTCAATATGCCCTTCACCAACATGCAGTGTTTCCTTGATTGAATTAGCTCTCACACCAATATTTGTGTCTAGAGCCTTTGCATTGAGGGCTATCTGAAAACGGCTGTGGCGCTGAAGTTGCCTGTGAATGTGGAGTTGGTGGCATGTGAAACCCGCATGTGGAGCATTCGTTTGTGTGGGATGCTCACCAAGCTTCATTTAAGTCCTAGGCACTCAAAGGGCACTAAGCATAGAGTGTGAAAACTGAGTTTCCTTGAGAGCTGCTTGGAAGCCTGATGGTGTGTGAAGTTAGTGAGCCAAATGGAGTTGTTCTCCCACAAGAACCACTCGGCTGATCCTTCTTCAATATGCCCTTCACCAACATGCAGTGTTTCCTTGATTGAATTAGCTCTCACACCAATATTTGCGTCTAGAGCCTTTGCATTGAGGGCTATCTGAAAACGGCTGTGGCGCTGAAGTTGCCTGTGAAAGTGGAGTTGGTGGCATGTGAAACCCGCATGTGGAGCATTCGTTTGTGTGGGATGCTCTACCAGGTTCATTCCTAGATAATGCACTCAAAGGGCACTAAGCATAGAGTGTGAAAACTGAGTTTCCTTGAGAGCTGCTTGGAAGCCTGATGGTGTGTGAAGTTAGTGAGCCAAATGGAGTTGTTCTCCCACAAGAACCACTCGGCTGATCCTTCTTCAATATGCCCTTCACCAACATGCAGTGTTTCGTTTCCTTGATTGAATTAGCTCTCACACGAATATTTGCGTCTCGAGCCTTTGCATTGAGGGC
The DNA here is from genome assembly GCF_030435755.1 of Ochotona princeps. NCBI lineage: Eukaryota > Metazoa > Chordata > Mammalia > Lagomorpha > Ochotonidae > Ochotona > Ochotona princeps. The sequence goes on along the minus strand of NW_026697997.1, from coordinate 83,689 downwards.
TATCTGAAAACGGCTGTGGCGCTGAAGTTGCCTGAGAATGTGGAGTTGGTGGCATGTGAAACCCGCATGTGGAGCATTCGTTTGTGTGGGATGTTCTACCAAGTTCATTCCTAGATAATGCACTCAAAGGGCTCTAAGCATAGAGTGTGAAAACTGAGTTTCCTTGAGAGCTGCTTGGAAGCCTGATGGTGTGTGAAGTTAGTGAGCCACTGGAGTTGTTCTCCCACAAGAACCACTCGGCTGATCCTTCTTCAATATGCCCTTCACCAACATGCAGTGTTTCCTTGATTGAATTAGCTCTCACACCAATATTTGCGTCTAGAGCCTTTGCATTGAGGGCTATCTGAAAACGGCTGTGCAGCTGAAGTTGCCTGAGAATGTGGAGTTGGTGGCATGTGAAACCCGCATGTGGAGCATTCGTTTGTGTGGGATGCTCACGAAGGTTCCTTTCAGTCCTTGGCACTCAAAGGGCACTAAGCATAGAGTGTGAAAACTGAGTTTCCTTGAGAGCTGCGTGGAAGCCTGATGGTGTGTGAAGTTAGTGAGCCACTGGAGTTGTTCTCCCACAAGAACCACTCGGCTGATCCTTCTTCAATATGCCCTTCACCAACATGCAGTGTTTCCTTGATTGAATTAGCTCTCACACCAATATTTGCGTCTAGAGCCTTTGCATTGAGGGCTATCTGAAAACGGCTGTGGCGCTGAAGTTGCCTGAGAATGTGGAGTTGGTGGCATGTGAAACCCGCATGTGGAGCATTCGTTTGTGTGGGATGCTCTACCAGGTTCATTCCTAGATAATGCACTCAAAGGGCACTAAGCATAGAGTGTGAAAACTGAGTTTCCTTGAGAGCTGCTTGGAAGCCTGATGGTGTGTGAAGTTAGTGAGCCACTGGAGTTGTTCTCCCACAAGAACCACTCGGCTGATCCTTCTTCAATATGCCCTTCACCAACATGCAGTGTTTCCTTGATTGAATTAGCTCTCACACCAATATTTGCGTCTAGAGCCTTTGCATTGAGGGCTATCTGAAAACGGCTGTGGCGCTGAAGTTGCCTGTGAATGTGGAGTTGGTGGCATGTGAAACCCGCATGTGGAGCATTCGTTTGTGTGGGATGCTCTACCAGGTTCATTCCTAGATAATGCACTAAAAGGGCTCTAAGCATAGAGTGTGAAAACTGAGTTTCCTTGAGAGCTGCTTGGAAGCCTGATGGTGTGAGAAGTTAGTGAGCCACTGGAGTTGTTCTCCCACAAGAACCACTCGGCTGATCCTTCTTCAATATGCCCTTCACCAACATGCAGTGTTTCCTTGATTGAATTAGCTCTCACACCAATATTTGCGTATAGAGCCTTTGCATTGAGGGCTATCTGAAAACGGCTGTGGCGCTGAAGTTGCCTGAGAATGTGGAGTTGGTGGCATGTGAAACCCGCATGTGGAGCATTCGTTTGTGTGGGATGCTCTACCAGGTTCATTCCTAGATAATGCACTCAAAGGGCTCTAAGCATAGAGTGTGAAAACTGAGTTTCCTTGAGAGCTGCTTGGAAGCCTGATGGTGTGTGAAGTTAGTGAGCCACTGGAGTTGTTCTCCCACAAGAACCACTCGGCTGATCCTTCTTCAATATGCCCTTCACCAACATGCAGTGTTTCCTTGATTGAATTAGCTCTCACACCAATATTTGCGTCTAGAGCCTTTGCATTGAGGGCTATCTGAAAACGGCTGTGGCGCTGAAGTTGCCTGAGAATGTGGAGTTGGTGGCATGTGAAACCCGCATGTGGAGCATTCGTTTGTGTGGGATGCTCTACCAGGTTCATTCCTAGATAATGCACTCAAAGGGCACTAAGCATAGAGTGTGAAAACTGAGTTTCCTTGAGAGCTGCTTGGAAGCCTGATGGTGTGTGAAGTTAGTGAGCCACTGGAGTTGTTCTCCCACAAGAACCACTCGGCTGATCCTTCTTCAATATGCCCTTCACCAACATGCAGTGTTTCCTTGATTGAATTAGCTCTCACACCAATATTTGCGTCTCGAGCCTTTGCATTGAGGGCTATCTGAAAACGGCTGTGGCGCTGAAGTTGCCTGAGAATGTGGAGTTGGTGGCATGTGAAACCCGCATGTGGAGCATTCGTTTGTGTGGGATGCTCTACCAGGTTCATTCCTAGATAATGCACTCAAAGGGCTCTAAGCATTGAGTGTGAAAACTGAGTTTCCTTGAGAGCTGCTTGGAAGCCTGATGGTGTGAAAAGTTAGTGAGATAAATGGAGTTGTTCTCCCACAAGAACCACTCGGCTGATCCTTCTTCAATATGCCCTTCACCAACATGCAGTGTTTCCTTGATTGAATTAGCTCTCACACCAATATTTGCGTCTAGAGCCTTTGCATTGAGGGCTATCTGAAAACGGCTGTGGCGCTGAAGTTGCCTGTGTAAGTGGAGTTGGTGGCATGTGAAACCCGCATGTGGAGCATTCGTTTGTGTGGGATGCTCTACCAGGTTCTTTCCTAGATAATGCACTCAAAGGGCACTAAGCATAGAGTGTGAAAACTGAGTTTCCTGGAGAGCTGCTTGGAAGCCTGATGGTGTGTGCAGTTAGTGAGCCAAATGGAGTTGTTCTCCCACAAGAACCACTCGGCTGATCCTTCTTCAATATGCCCTTCACCAACATACAGTTTTTCCTTGATTGAATTAGCTCTCACACCAATATTTGCGTCTAGAGCCTTTGCATTGAGGGCTATCTGAAAACGGCTGTGGCGCTGAAGTTGCCTGAGAATGTGGAGTTGGTGGCATGTGAAACCCGCATGTGGAGCATTCGTTTGTGTGGGATGCTCACCAAGGTTCCTTTCAGTCCTAGGCACTCAAAGGGCACTAAGCATAGAGTGTGAAATCTGAGTTTCCTTGAGAGCTGCTTGGAAGAATGATGGTGTGAGAAGTTAGTGAGCCAAATGGAGTTTTTCTCCCACAAGAACCACTCGGCTGATCCTTCTTCAATATGCCGTTCACCAACATGCAGTGTTTCCTTGATTGAATTAGCTCTCACACCAATATTTGCGTCTAGAGCCTTTGCATTGAGGGCTATCTGAAAACGGCTGTGGCGCTGAAGTTGCCTGTGAAAGTGGAGTTGGTGGCATGTGAAACCCGCATGTGGAGCATTCGTTTGTGTGGGATGCTCTACCAGGTTCATTCCTAGATAATGCACTCAAAGGGCACTAAGCATAGAGTGTGAAAACTGAGTTTCCTTGAGAGCTGCTTGGAAGCCTGATGGTGTGTGAAGTTAGTGAGCCAAATGGAGTTGTTCTCCCACAAGAACCACTCAGCTGATCCTTCTTCAATATGCCCTTCACCAACATGCAGTGTTTCCTTGATTGAATTAGCTCTCACACCAATATTTGCGTCTAGAGCCTTTGCATTGAGGGCTATCTGAAAACGGCTGTGGCGCTGAAGTTGCCTGAGATTGTGGAGTTGGTGGCATGTGAAACCCGCATGTGGAGCATTCGTTTGTGTGGGATGCTCTACCAGGTTCATTCCTAGATAATGCACTCAAAGGGCACTAAGCATAGAGTGTGAAAACTGAGTTTCCTTGAGAGCTGCTTGGAAGCCTGATGGTGTGTGAAGTTAGTGAGCCAAATGGAGTTGTTCTCCCACAAGAACCACTCAGCTGATCCTTCTTCAATATGCCCTTCACCAACATGCAGTGTTTCCTTGATTGAATTAGCTCTCACACCAATATTTGCGTCTAGAGCCTTTGCATTGAGGGCTATCTGAAAACGGCTGTGGCGCTGAAGTTGCCTGAGATTGTGGAGTTGGTGGCATGTGAAACCCGCATGTGGAGCATTCGTTTGTGTGGGATGCTCACCAAGGTTCCTTTCAGTCCTAGGCACTCAAAGGGCACTAAGCATAGAGTGTGAAATCTGAGTTTCCTTGAGAGCTGCTTGGAAGAATGATGGTGTGAGAAGTTAGTGAGCCAAATGGAGTTGTTCTCCCACAAGAACCACTCGGCTGATCCTTCTTCAATATGCCCTTCACCAACATGCAGTGTTTCCTTGATTGAATTAGCTCTCACACCAATATTTGCGTCTAGAGCCTTTGCATTGAGGGCTATCTGAAAACGGCTGTGGCGCTGAAGTTGCCTGTGAAAGTGGAGTTGGTGGCATGTGAAACCCGCATGTGGAGCATTCGTTTGTGTGGGATGCTCTACCAGGTTCATTCCTAGATAATGCACTCAAAGGGCACTAAGCATAGAGTGTGAAAACTGAGTTTCCTTGAGAGCTGCTTGGAAGCCTGATGGTGTGTGAAGTTAGTGAGCCAAATGGAGTTGTTCTCCCACAAGAACCACTCAGCTGATCCTTCTTCAATATGCCCTTCACCAACATGCAGTGTTTCCTTGATTGAATTAGCTCTCACACCAATATTTGCGTCTAGAGCCTTTGCATTGAGGGCTATCTGAAAACGGCTGTGGCGCTGAAGTTGCCTGAGATTGTGGAGTTGGTGGCATGTGAAACCCGCATGTGGAGCATTCGTTTGTGTGGGATGCTCTACCAGGTTCATTCCTAGATTATGCACTCAAAGGGCACTAAGCATAGAGTGTGAAAACTGAGTTTCCTTGAGAGCTGCTTGGAAGCCTGATGGTGTGTGAAGTTAGTGAGCCAAATTGAGTTGTTCTTCCACAAGAACCACTCGGCTGATCCTTCTTCAATATGCCCTTCACCAACATGCAGTGTTTCCTTGATTGAATTAGCTCTCACACCAATATTTGCGTCTCGAGCCTTTGCATTGAGGGCTATCTGAAAACGGCTGTGGCGCTGAAGTTGCCTGAGAATGTGGAGTTGGTGGCATGTGAAACCCGCATTTGGAGCATTCGTTTGTGTGGGATGCTCTACCAGGTTCATTCCTAGATTATGCACTCAAAGGGCACTAAGCATAGAGTGTGAAAACTGAGTTTCCTTGAGAGCTGCTTGGAAGCCTGATGGTGTGTGCAGTTAGTGAGCCAAATGGAGTTGTTCTCCCACAAGAACCACTCGGCTGATCCTTCTTCAATATGCCCTTCACCAACATGCAGTGTTTCCTTGATTGAATTAGCTCTCACAACAATATTTGCGTCTAGAGCCTTTGCATTGAGGACTATCTGAAAACGGCTGTGGCGCTGAAGTTGCCTGTGAATGTGGAGTTGGTGGCATGTGAAACCCGCATGTGGAGCATTCGTTTGTGTGGGATGCTCACCAAGGTTCCTTTCAGTCCTAGGAACTCAAAGGGCACTAAGCATAGAGTGTGAAAACTGAGTTTCCTTGAGAGCTGCTTGGAAGCCTGATGGTGTGAGAAGTTAGTGAGCCAAATGGAGTTGTTCTCCCACAAGAACCACTCGGCGGATCCTTCTTCAATATGCCCTTTACCAACATGCAGTGTTTCCTTCATTGAATTAGCTCTCACACCAATATTTGCGTCTAGAGCCTTTGCATTGAGGGCTATCTTAAAACGGCTGTGGCGCTGAAGTTGCCTGAGAATGTGGAGTTGGTGGCATGTGAAACCCGCATGTGGAGCATTCGTTTGTGTGGGATGCTCTACCAGGTTCTTTCCTAGATAATGCACTCAAAGGGCACTAAGCATAGAGTGTGAAAACTGAGTTTCCTTGAGAGCTGCTTGGAAGCCTGATGGTGTGTGAAGTTAGTGAGCCAAATGGAGTTTTTCTCCCACAAGAACCACTCGGCTGATCCTTCTTCAATATGCCCTTCACCAACATGCAGTGTTTCCTTGATTGAATTAGCTCTCACACCAATATTTGCGTCTAGAGCCTTTGCATTGAGGGCTATCTGAAAACGGCTGTGGCGCTGAAGTTGCCTGTGAAAGTGGAGTTGGTGGCATGTGAAACCCGCATGTGGAGCATTCGTTTGTGTGGGATGCTCTACCAGGTTCTTTCCTAGATAATGCACTCAAAGGCACTAAGCATAGAGTGTGAAAACTGAGTTTCCTTGAGAGCTGCTTGGAAGCCTGATGGTGTGTGAAGTTAGTGAGCCAAATGGAGTTGTTCTCCCACAAGAACCACTCGGCTGATCCTTCTTCAATATGCCCTTCACCAACATGCAGTGTTTTCTTGATTGAATTAGCTCTCACACAAATATTTGCGTCTAGAGCCTTTGCATTGAGGGCTATCTGAAAACGGCTGTGGCGCTGAAGTTGCCTGAGAATGTGGAGTTGGTGGCATGTGAAACCCGCATGTGGAGCATTCGTTTGTGTGGGATGCTCTACCAGGTTCTTTCCTAGATAATGCACTCAAAGGCACTAAGCATAGAGTGTGAAAACTGAGTTTCCTTGAGAGCTGCTTGGAAGCCTGATGGTGTGTGAAGTTAGTGAGCCAAATGGAGTTGTTCTCCCACAAGAACCACTCGGCTGATCCTTCTTCAATATGCCCTTCACCAACATGCAGTGTTTTCTTGATTGAATTAGCTCTCACACAAATATTTGCGTCTAGAGCCTTTGCATTGAGGGCTATCTGAAAACGGCTGTGGCGCTGAAGTTGCCTGAGAATGTGGAGTTGGTGGCATGTGAAACCCGCATGTGGAGCATTCGTTTGTGTCGGATGCTCTACCAGGTTCATTCCTAGATAATGCACTCAAAGGGCACTAAGCATAGAGTGTGAAAACTGAGTTTCCTTGAGAGTTGCTTGGAAGCCTGATGGTGTGAGAAGTTAGTGAGCCAAATGGAGTTGTTCTCCCACAAGAACCACTCGGCGGATCCTTCTTCAATATGCCCTTTACCAACATGCAGTGTTTCCTTCATTGAATTAGCTCTCACACCAATATTTGCGTCTAGAGCCTTTGCATTGAGGGCTATCTTAAAACGGCTGTGGCGCTGAAGTTGCCTGAGAATGTGGAGTTGGTGGCATGTGAAACCCGCATGTGGAGCATTCGTTTGTGTGGGATGCTCTACCAGGTTCTTTCCTAGATAATGCACTCAAAGGGCACTAAGCATAGAGTGTGAAAACTGAGTTTCCTTGAGAGCTGCTTGGAAGCCTGATGGTGTGTGAAGTTAGTGAGCCAAATGGAGTTTTTCTCCCACAAGAACCACTCGGCTGATCCTTCTTCAATATGCCCTTCACCAACATGCAGTGTTTCCTTGATTGAATTAGCTCTCACACCAATATTTGCGTCTAGAGCCTTTGCATTGAGGGCTATCTGAAAACGGCTGTGGCGCTGAAGTTGCCTGTGAAAGTGGAGTTGGTGGCATGTGAAACCCGCATGTGGAGCATTCGTTTGTGTGGGATGCTCTACCAGGTTCTTTCCTAGATAATGCACTCAAAGGGCACTAAGCATAGAGTGTGAAAACTGAGTTTCCTTGAGAGCTGCTTGGAAGCCTGATGGTGTGTGAAGTTAGTGAGCCAAATGGAGTTTTTCTCCCACAAGAACCACTCGGCTGATCCTTCTTCAATATGCCCTTCACCAACATGCAGTGTTTCCTTGATTGAATTAGCTCTCACACCAATATTTGCGTCTAGAGCCTTTGCATTGAGGGCTATCTGAAAACGGCTGTGGCGCTGAAGTTGCCTGTGAAAGTGGAGTTGGTGGCATGTGAAACCCGCATGTGGAGCATTCGTTTGTGTGGGATGCTCTACCAGGTTCTTTCCTAGATAATGCACTCAAAGGGCACTAAGCATAGAGTGTGAAAACTGAGTTTCCTTGAGAGCTGCTTGGAAGCCTGATGGTGTGTGAAGTTAGTGAGCCAAATGGAGTTGTTCTCCCACAAGAACCACTCGGCTGATCCTTCTTCAATATGCCCTTCACCAACATGCAGTGTTTCCTTGACTGAATTAGCTCTCACACCAATATTTGCGTCTAGAGCCTTTGCATTGAGGGCTATCTGAAAACGGCTGTGCCGCGGAAGTTGCCTGAGAATGTGGAGTTGGTGGCATGTGAAACCCGCATGTGGAGCATTCGTTTTTGTAGGATGCTCAACAAGCTTCAATTCAGTCCTAGGCACTCAAAGGGCACTAAGCATAGAGTGTGAAAACTGAGTTTCCTTGAGAGCTGCTTGGAAGCCTGATGGTGTGTGAAGTTAGTGAGCCAAATGGAGTTGTTCTCCCACAAGAACCACTCGGCTGATCCTTCTTCAATATGCTCTTCACCAACATGCAGTGTTTCCTTGATTGAATTAGCTCTCACACCAATATTTGCGTCTAGAGCCTTTGCATTGAGGGCTATCTGAAAATGGCTGTGGCGCTGAAGTTGCCTGAGAATGTGGAGTTGGTGGCATGTGAAACCCGCATGTGGAGCATTCATTTGTGTAGGATGCTCACCAAGCTTCATTTCAGTCCTAGGCACTCAAAGGGCACTAAGCATAGAGTGTGAAAAGTGAGTTTCCTTGAGAGCTGCTTGGAAGCCTGATGGTGTGTGAAGTTAGTGAGCCAAATGGAGTTGTTCTCCCACAAGAACCACTCGGCTGATCCTTCTTCAATATGCCCTTCACCAACATGCAGTGTTTCCTTGATTGAATTAGCTCTCACACCAATATTTGCATCTAGAGCCTTTGCATTGAGGGCTATCTGAAAACAGCTGTGGCGCTGAAGTTGCCTGAGAATGTGGAGTTGGTGGCATGTGAAACCCGCATGTGGAGCATTCGTTTGTGTAGGATGCTCACCAAGCTTCATTTCAGTCCTAGGCACTCAAAGGGCACTAAGCATAGAGTGTGAAAACTGAGTTTCCTTGAGAGCTGCTTGGAAGCCTGATGGTGTGTGAAGTTAGTGAGCCAAATGGAGTTGTTCTCCCACAAGAACCACTCGGCTGATCCTTCTTCAATATGCCCTTCACCAACATGCAGTGTTTCCTTGATTGAATTAGCTCTCACACCAATATTTGCGTCTAGAGCCTTTGCATTGAGGGCTATCTGAAAACGGCTGTGGCGCTGAAGTTGCCTGAGAATGTGGAGTTGGTGGCATGTGAAACCCGCATGTGGAGCATTCGTTTGTGTGGGATGCTCTACCATTTTCATTCCTAGATAATGCACTCAAAGGGCACTAAGCATAGAGTGTGAAAACTGAGTTTCCTGGAGAGCTGCTTGGAAGCCTGATGGTGTGTGAAGTTAGTGAGCCAAATGGAGTTGTTCTCCCACAAGAGCCACTCGGCTGATCCTTCTTCAATATGCCCTTCACCAACATGCAGTGTTTCCTTGATTGAATTAGCTCTCACACCAATATTTGCGTCTAGAGCCTTTGCATTGAGGGCTATCTGAAAACGGCTGTGGCGCTGAAGTTGCCTGAGAATGTGGAGTTGGTGGCATGTGAAACCCGCATGTGGAGCATTCGTTTGTGTGGGATGCTCTACCATTTTCATTCCTAGATAATGCACTCAAAGGGCACTAAGCATGGAGTGTGAAAACTGAGTTTCCTGGAGAGCTGCTTGGAAGCCTGATGGTGTGTGAAGTTAGTGAGCCAAATGGAGTTGTTCTCCCACAAGAACCACTCGGCTGATCCTTCCTCAATATTCCCTTCACCAACATGCCGTGTTTCCTTGATTGAATTAGCTCTCACACCAATATTTGCGTCTAGAGCCTTTGCATTGAGGGCTATCTGAAAACGGCTGTGGCGCTGAAGTTGCCTGAGAATGTGGAGTTGGTGGCATGTGAAACCCGCATGTGGAGCATTCGTTTGTGTGGGATGCTCTACCAGGTTCATTCCTAGATAATGCACTCAAAGGGCACTAAGCATAGAGTGTGAAAACTGATTTTCCTGGAGAGCTGCTTGGAAGCCTGATGGTATGTGAAGTTAGTGAGCCAAATGGAGTTGTTCTCCCACAAGAACCACTCGGCTGATCCTTCTTCAATATGCCCTTCACCAACATGCAGTGTTTTCTTGATTGAATTAGCTCTCACACCAATATTTGCGTCTAGAGCCTTTGCATTGAGGGCTATGTGAAAACGGCTGTGGCGCTGAAGTTGCCTGAGAATGTGGAGTTGGTGGCATGTGAAACCCGCATGTGGAGCATTCGTTTGTGTCGGATGCCCTACCAGGTTCATTCCTAGATAATGCACTCAAAGGGCACTAAGCATAGAGTGTGAAAACTGAGTTTCCTGGAGAGCTGCTTGGAAGCCTGATGGTGTGTGAAGTTAGTGAGCCAAATGGAGTTGTTCTCCCACAAGAACCACTCGGCTGATCCTTCTTCAATATGCCCTTCACCAACATGCAGTGTTTCCTTGATTGAATTAGCTCTCACACCAATATTTGCGTCTAGAGCCTTTGCATTGAGGGCTATCTGAAAACGGCTGTGGCGCGGAAGTTGCCTGAGAATGTGGAGTTGGTGGCATGTGAAACCCGCATGTGGAGCATTCGTTTGTGTAGGATGCTCACCAAGCTTCATTTCAGTCCCAGGCACTCAAAGGGCACTAAGCATAGAGTGTGAAAACTGAGTTTCCTTGAGAGCTGCTTGGAAGCCTGATGGTGTGTGAAGTTAGTGAGCCAAATGGAGTTGTTCTCCCACAAGAACCACTCGGCTGATCCTTCTTCAATATGCCCTTCACCAACATGCAGTGTTTCCTTGATTGAATTAGCTCTCACACCAATATTTGAGTCTAGAGCCTTTGCATTGAGGGCTATCTGAAAACGGCTGTGGCGCTGAAGTTGCCTGAGAATGTGGAGTTGGTGGCATGTGAAACCCGCATGTGGAGCATTCGTTTGTGTGGAATGCTCTACCAGGTTCATTCCTAGATAATGCACTCAAAGGGCACTAAGCATAGAGTGTGAAAACTGAGTTTCCTTGAGAGCTGCTTGGAAGCCTGATGGTGTGTGAAGTTAGTGAGCCAAATGGAGTTGTTCTCCCACAAGAACCACTCGGCTGATGCTTCTTCAATATGCCCTTCACCAACATGCAGTGTTTTCTTGATTGAATTAGCTCTCACACCATTATTTGCGTCTAGAGCCTTTGCATTGAGGGCTATCTGAAAACGGCTGTGGCGCTGAAGTTGCCTGAGAATGTGGAGTTGGTGGCATGTGAAACCCGCATGTGGAGCATTCCTTTGTGTCGGATGCTCTACCAGGTTCATTCCTAGATAATGCACTCAAAGGGCACTAAGCATAGAGTGTGAAAACTGAGTTTCCTTGAGAGCTGCTTGGAAGCCTGATGGTGTGTGAAGTTAGTGAGCCAAATGGAGTTGTTCTCCCACAAGAACCACTCGGCTGATCCTTCTTCAATATGCCCTTCACCAACATGCAGTGTTTCCTTGATTGAATTAGCTCTCACACCAATATTTGCGTCTAGAGCCTTTGCATTGAGGGCTATCTGAAAACGGCTGTGGCGCTGAAGTTGCCTGAGAATGTGGAGTTGGTGGCATGTGAAACCCGCATGTGGAGCATTCCTTTGTGTCGGATGCTCTACCAGGTTCATTCCTAGATAATGCACTCAAAGGGCACTAAGCATAGAGTGTGAAAACTGAGTTTCCTTGAGAGCTGCTTGGAAGCCTGATGGTGTGTGAAGTTAGTGAGCCAAATGGAGTTGTTCTCCCACAAGAACCACTCGGCTGATCCTTCTTCAATATGCCCTTCACCAACATGCAGTGTTTCCTTGATTTAATTAGCTCTCACACCAATATTTGCATCTAGAGCCTTTGCATTGAGGGCTATGTGAAAACGGCTGTGGCGCGGAAGTTGCCTGAGAATGTGGAGTTGGTGGCATGTGAAACCCGCATGTGGAGCATTCGTTTTTGTAGGATGCTCAACAAGCTTCATTTCAGTCCTAGGCACTCAAAGGGCACTAAGCATAGAGTGTGAAAACTGAGTTTCCTTGAGAGCTGCTTGGAAGCCTGATGGTGTGTGAAGTTAGTGAGCCAAATGGAGTTGTTCTCCCACAAGAACCACTCGGCTGATCCTTCTTCAATATGCTCTTCACCAACATGCAGTGTTTTCTTGATTGAATTAGCTCTCACACAAATATTTGCGTCTAGAGCCTTTGCATTGAGGGCTCTCTGAAAACGGCTGTGGCGCTGAAGTTGCCTGAGAATGTGGAGTTGGTGGCATGTGAAACCCGCATGTGGAGCATTCGTTTGTGTCGGATGCCCTACCAGGTTCATTCCTAGATAATGCACTCAAAGGGCACTAAGCATAGAGTGTGAAAACTGAGTTTCCTGGAGAGCTGCTTGGAAGCCTGATGGTGTGTGAAGTTAGTGAGCCAAATGGAGTTGTTCTCCCACAAGAACCGCTCAGCTGATCCTTCTTCAATATGCCCTTCACCAACATGCAGTGTTTCCTTGACTGAATTAGCTCTCACACCAATATTTGCGTCTAGAGCCTTTGCATTGAGGGCTATCTGAAAACGGCTGTGGCGCTGAAGTTGCCTGAGAATGTGGAGTTGGTGGCATGTGAAACCCGCATGTGGAGCATTCGTTTGTGTAGGATGCTCACCAAGCTTCATTTCAGTCCTAGGCACTCAAAGGGCACTAAGCATAGAGTGTGAAAAGTGAGTTTCCTTGAGAGCTGCTTGGAAGCCTGATGGTGTGTGAAGTTAGTGAGCCAAATGGAGTTGTTCTCCCACAAGAACCACTCGGCTGATCCTTCTTCAATATGCTCTTCACCAACATGCAGTGTTTCCTTGATTGAATTAGCTCTCACACCAATATTTGCGTCTAGAGCCTTTGCATTGAGGGCTATCTGAAAATGGCTGTGGCGCTGAAGTTGCCTGAGAATGTGGAGTTGGTGGCATGTGAAACCCGCATGTGGAGCATTCATTTGTGTAGGATGCTCACCAAGCTTCATTTCAGTCCTAGGCACTCAAAGGGCACTAAGCATAGAGTGTGAAAAGTGAGTTTCCTTGAGAGCTGCTTGGAAGCCTGATGGTGTGTGAAGTTAGTGAGCCAAATGGAGTTGTTCTCCCACAAGAACCACTCGGCTGATCCTTCTTCAATATGCCCTTCACCAACATGCAGTGTTTCCTTGATTGAATTAGCTCTCACACCAATATTTGAGTCTAGAGCCTTTGCATTGAGGGCTATCTGAAAACGGCTGTGGCGCTGAAGTTGCCTGAGAATGTGGAGTTGGTGGCATGTGAAACCCGCATGTGGAGCATTCGTTTGTGTGGAATGCTCTACCAGGTTCATTCCTAGATAATGCACTCAAAGGGCACTAAGCATAGAGTGTGAAAACTGAGTTTCCTGGAGAGCTGCTTGGAAGCCTGATGGTATGTGAAGTTAGTGAGCCAAATGGAGTTGTTCTCCCACAAGAACCACTCGGCTGATGCTTCTTCAATATGCCCTTCACCAACATGCAGTGTTTTCTTGATTGAATTAGCTCTCACACAAATATTTGCGTCTAGAGCCTTTGCATTGAGGGCTATCTGAAAACGGCTGTGGCGCTGAAGTTGCCTGAGAATGTGGAGTTGGTGGCATGTGAAACCCGCATGTGGAGCATTCCTTTGTGTCGGATGCTCTACCAGGTTCATTCCTAGATAATGCACTCAAAGGGCACTAAGCATAGAGTGTGAAAACTGAGTTTCCTTGAGAGCTGCTTGGAAGCCTGATGGTGTGTGAAGTTAGTGAGCCAAATGGAGTTGTTCTCCCACAAGAACCACTCGGCTGATCCTTCTTCAATATGCCCTTCACCAACATGCAGTGTTTCCTTGATTGAATTAGCTCTCACACCAATATTTGCGTCTAGAGCCTTTGCATTGAGGGCTATCTGAAAACGGCTGTGGCGCGGAAGTTGCCTGAGAATGTGGAGTTGGTGGCATGTGAAACCCGCATGTGGAGCATTCCTTTGTGTCGGATGCTCTACCAGGTTCATTCCTAGATAATGCACTCAAAGGGCACTAAGCATAGAGTGTGAAAACTGAGTTTCCTTGAGAGCTGCTTGGAAGCCTGATGGTGTGTGAAGTTAGTGAGCCAAATGGAGTTGTTCTCCCACAAGAACCACTCGGCTGATCCTTCTTCAATATGCCCTTCACCAACATGCAGTGTTTCCTTGATTTAATTAGCTCTCACACCAATATTTGCGTCTAGAGCCTTTGCATTGAGGGCTATGTGAAAACGGCTGTGGCGCGGAAGTTGCCTGAGAATGTGGAGTTGGTGGCATGTGAAACCCGCATGTGGAGCATTCGTTTTTGTAGGATGCTCAACAAGCTTCATTTCAGTCCTAGGCACTCAAAGGGCACTAAGCATAGAGTGTGAAAACTGAGTTTCCTTGAGAGCTGCTTGGAAGCCTGATGGTGTGTGAAGTTAGTGAGCCAAATGGAGTTGTTCTCCCACAAGAACCACTCGGCTGATCCTTCTTCAATATGCTCTTCACCAACATGCAGTGTTTCCTTGATTGAATTAGCTCTCACACCAATATTTGCGTCTAGAGCCTTTGCATTGAGGGCTATCTGAAAACGGCTGTGGCGCTGAAGTTGCCTGAGAATGTGGAGTTGGTGGCATGTGAAACCCGCATGTGGAGCATTCGTTTGGGTGGGATGCTCTACCAGGTTCATTCCTAGATAATGCACTCAAAGGGCACTAAGCATAGAGTGTGAAAACTGAGTTTCCTGGAGAGCTGCTTGGAAGCCTGATGGTGTGTGAAGTTAGTGAGCCAAATGGAGTTGTTCTCCCACAAGAACCACTCGGCTGATCCTTCCTCAATATTCCCTTCACCAACATGCAGTGTTTCCTTGATTGAATTAGCTCTCACACCAATATTTGCGTCTAGAGCCTTTGCATTGAGGGCTGTCTGAAAACGGCTGTGGCGCTGAAGTTGCCTGAGAATGTGGAGTTGGTGGCATGTGAAACCCGCATGTGGAGCATTCGTTTGTGTGGGATGCTCTACCAGGTTCATTCCTAGATAATGCACTCAAAGGGCACTAAGCATAGAGTGTGAAAACTGAGTTTCCTTGAGAGCTGCTTGGAAGCCTGATGGTATGTGAAGTTAGTGAGCCAAATGGAGTTGTTCTCCCACAAGAACCACTCGGCTGATCCTTCTTCAATATGCCCTTCACCAACATGCAGTGTTTTCTTGATTGAATTAGCTCTCACACAAATATTTGCGTCTAGAGCCTTTGCATTGAGGGCTATCTGAAAACGGCTGTGGCGCGGAAGTTGCCTGAGAATGTGGAGTTGGTGGCATGTGAAACCCGCATGTGGAGCATTCGTTTGTGTCGGATGCCCTACCAGGTTCATTCCTAGATAATGCACTCAAAGGGCACTAAGCATAGAGTGTGAAAACTGAGTTTCCTTGAGAGCTGCTTGGAAGCCTGATGGTGTGTGAAGTTAGTGAGCCAAATGGAGTTGTTCTCCCACAAGAACCACTCGGCTGATCCTTCTTCAATATGCCCTTCACCAACATGCAGTGTTTCCTTGATTGAATTAGCTCTCACACCAATATTTGCGTCTAGAGCCTTTGCATTGAGGGCTATCTGAAAACGGCTGTGGCGCGGAAGTTGCCTGAGAATGTGGAGTTGGTGGCATGTGAAACCCGCATGTGGAGCATTCGTTTGTGTAGGATGCTCACCAAGCTTCATTTCAGTCCCAGGCACTCAAAGGGCACTAAGCATAGAGTGTGAAAACTGAGTTTCCTGGAGAGCTGCTTGGAAGCCTGATGGTGTGTGAAGTTAGTGAGCCAAATGGAGTTGTTCTCCCACAAGAACCACTCGGCTGATCCTTCTTCAATATGCCCTTCACCAACATGCAGTGTTTCCTTGATTGAATTAGCTCTCACACCAATATTTGAGTCTAGAGCCTTTGCATTGAGGGCTATCTGAAAACGGCTGTGGCGCTGAAGTTGCCTGAGAATGTGGAGTTGGTGGCATGTGAAACCCGCATGTGGAGCATTCGTTTTTGTGGAATGCTCTACCAGGTTCATTCCTAGATAATGCACTCAAAGGGCACTAAGCATAGAGTGTGAAAACTGAGTTTCCTGGAGAGCTGCTTGGAAGCCTGATGGTATGTGAAGTTAGTGAGCCAAATGGAGTTGTTCTCCCACAAGAACCACTCGGCTGATCCTTCTTCAATATGCCCTTCACCAACATGCAGTGTTTTCTTGATTGAATTAGCTCTCACACAAATATTTGCGTCTAGAGCCTTTGCATTGAGGGCTATCTGAAAACGGCTGTGGCGCTGAAGTTGCCTGAGAATGTGGAGTTGGTGGCATGTGAAACCCGCATGTGGAGCATTCGTTTGTGTCGGATGCCCTACCAGGTTCATTCCTAGATAATGCACTCAAAGGGCACTAAGCATAGAGTGTGAAAACTGAGTTTCCTTGAGAGCTGCTTGGAAGCCTGATGGTGTGTGAAGTTAGTGAGCCAAATGGAGTTGTTCTCCCACAAGAACCACTCGGCTGATCCTTCTTCAATATTCCCTTCACCAACATGCAGTGTTTCCTTGATTGAATTATCTCTCACACCAATATTTGCGTCTAGAGCCTTTGCATTGAGGGCTATCTGAAAACGGCTGTGGCGCGGAAGTTGCCTGAGAATGTGGAGTTGGTGGCATGTGAAACCCGCATGTGGAGCATTCGTTTTTGTAGGATGCTCAACAAGCTTCATTTCAGTCCTAGGCACTCAAAGGGCACTAAGCATAGAGTGTGAAAACTGAGTTTCCTTGAGAGCTGCTTGGAAGCCTGATGGTGTGTGAAGTTAGTGAGCCAAATGGAGTTGTTCTCCCACAAGAACCACTCGGCTGATCCTTCTTCAATATGCTCTTCACCAACATGCAGTGTTTCCTTGATTGAATTAGCTCTCACACCAATATTTGCGTCTAGAGCCTTTGCATTGAGGGCTATCTGAAAACGGCTGTGGCGCTGAAGTTGCCTGAGAATGTGGAGTTGGTGGCATGTGAAACCCGCATGTGGAGCATTCATTTGTGTAGGATGCTCACCAAGCTTCATTTCAGTCCTAGGCACTCAAAGGGCACTAAGCATAGAGTGTGAAAAGTGAGTTTCCTTGAGAGCTGCTTGGAAGCCTGATGGTGTCTGAAGTTAGTGAGCCAAATGGAGTTGTTCTCCCACAAGAACCACCCGGCTGATCCTTCTTCAATATGCCCTTCACCAACATGCAGTGTTTCCTTGATTGAATTAGCTCTCACACCAATATTTGCATCTAGAGCCTTTGCATTGAGGGCTATCTGAAAACGGCTGTGGCGCTGAAGTTGCCTGAGAATGTGGAGTTGGTGGCATGTGAAACCCGCATGTGGAGCATTCGTTTGTGTAGGATGCTCACCAAGCTTCATTTCAGTCCTAGGCACTCAAAGGGCACTAAGCATAGAGTGTGAAAACTGAGTTTCCTTGAGAGCTGCTTGGAAGCCTGATGGTGTGTGAAGTTAGTGAGCCAAATGGAGTTGTTCTCCCACAAGAACCACTCGGCTGATCCTTCTTCAATATGCCCTTCACCAACATGCTGTGTTTCCTTGATTGAATTAGCTCTCACACCAATATTTGCGTCTAGAGCCTTTGCATTGAGGGCTATCTGAAAACGGCTGTGGCGCTGAAGTTGCCTGAGAATGTGGAGTTGGTGGCATGTGAAACCCGCATGTGGAGCATTCGTTTGTGTGGGATGCTCTACCAGGTTCATTCCTAGATAATGCACTCAAAGGGCACTAAGCATAGAGTGTGAAAACTGAGTTTCCTTGAGAGCTGCTTGGAAGCCTGATGGTGTGTGAACTTAGTGAGCCAAATGGAGTTGTTCTCCCACAAGAACCACTCGGCTGATCCTTCTTCAATATGCTCTTCACCAACATGCAGTGTTTCCTTGATTGAATTAGCTCTCACACCAATATTTGCGTCTAGAGCCTTTGCATTGAGGGCTATCTGAAAACGGCTGTGGCGCTGAAGTTGCCTGAGAATGTGGAGTTGGTGGCATGTGAAACCCGCATGTGGAGCATTCGTTTGTGTGGGATGCTCTACCATTTTAATTCCTAGATAATGCACTCAAAGGGCACTAAGCATGGAGTGTGAAAACTGAGTTTCCTGGAGAGCTGCTTGGAAGCCTGATGGTGTGTGAAGTTAGTGAGCCAAATGGAGTTGTTCTCCCACAAGAACCACTCGGCTGATCCTTCTTCAATATGCCCTTCACCAACATGCAGTGTTTCCTTGATTGAATTAGCTCTCACACCAATATTTGCGTCTAGAGCCTTTGCATTGAGGGCTATCTGAAAACGGCTGTGGCGCTGAAGTTGCCTGAGAATGTGGAGTTGGTGGCATGTGAAACCCGCATGTGGAGCATTCGTTTGTGTGGAATGCTCTACCAGGTTCATTCCTAGATAATGCACTCAAAGGGCACTAAGCATAGAGTGTGAAAACTGAGTTTCCTGGAGAGCTGCTTGGAAGCCTGATGGTATGTGAAGTTAGTGAGCCAAATGGAGTTGTTCTCCCACAAGAACCACTCGGCTGATCCTTCTTCAATATGCCCTTCACCAACATGCAGTGTTTTCTTGATTGAATTAGCTCTCACACAAATATTTGCGTCTAGAGCCTTTGCATTGAGGGCTATCTGAAAACGGCTGTGGCGCTGAAGTTGCCTGAGAATGTGGAGTTGGTGGCATGTGAAACCCGCATCTGGAGCATTCGTTTGTGTCGGATGCCCTACCAGGTTCATTCCTAGATAATGCACTCAAAGGGCACTAAGCATAGAGTGTGAAAACTGAGTTTCCTTGAGAGCTGCTTGGAAGCCTGATGGTGTGTGAAGTTAGTGAGCCAAATGGAGTTGTTCTCCCACAAGAACCACTCGGCTGATCCTTCTTCAATATGCCCTTCACCAACATGCAGTGTTTCCTTGATTGAATTAGCTCTCACACCAATATTTGCGTCTAGAGCCTTTGCATTGAGGGCTATCTGAAAACGGCTGTGGCGCGGAAGTTGAATGAGAATGTGGAGTTGGTGGCATGTGAAACCCGCATGTGGAGCATTCGTTTGTGTAGGATGCTCAACAAGCTTCATTTCAGTCCTAGGCACTCAAAGGGCACTAAGCATAGAGTGTGAAAACTGAGTTTCCTTGAGAGCTGCTTGGAAGCCTGATGGTGTGTGAAGTTAGTGAGCCAAATGGAGTTGTTCTCCCACAAGAACCACTCGGCTGATCCTTCTTCAATATGCTCTTCACCAACATGCAGTGTTTCCTTGATTGAATTAGCTCTCACACCAATATTTGCGTCTAGAGCCTTTGCATTGAGGGCTATCTGAAAACGGCTGTGGCGCTGAAGTTGCCTGAGAATGTGGAGTTGGTGGCATGTGAAACCCGCATGTGGAGCATTCATTTGTGTAGGATGCTCACCAAGCTTCATTTCAGTCCTAGGCACTCAAAGGGCACTAAGCATAGAGTGTGAAAAGTGAGTTTCCTTGAGAGCTGCTTGGAAGCCTGATGGTGTGTGAAGTTAGTGAGCCAAATGGAGTTGTTCTCCCACAAGAACCACTCGGCTGATCCTTCTTCAATATGCCCTTCACCAACATGCAGTGTTTCCTTGATTGAATTAGCTCTCACACCAATATTTGCATCTAGAGCCTTTGCATTGAGGGCTATCTGAAAACAGCTGTGGCGCTGAAGTTGCCTGAGAATGTGGAGTTGGTGGCATGTGAAACCCGCATGTGGAGCATTCGTTTGTGTAGGATGCTCACCAAGCTTCATTTCAGTCCTAGGCACTCAAAGGGCACTAAGCATAGAGTGTGAAAACTGAGTTTCCTTGAGAGCTGCTTGGAAGCCTGATGGTGTGTGAAGTTAGTGAGCCAAATGGAGTTGTTCTCCCACAAGAACCACTCGGCTGATCCTTCTTCAATATGCCCTTCACCAACATGCTGTGTTTCCTTGATTGAATTAGCTCTCACACCAATATTTGCGTCTAGAGCCTTTGCATTGAGGGCTATCTGAAAACGGCTGTGGCGCTGAAGTTGCCTGAGAATGTGGAGTTGGTGGCATGTGAAACCCGCATGTGGAGCATTCATTTGTGTGGGATGCTCTACCAGGTTCATTCCTAAATAATGCACTCAAAGGGCACTAAGCATAGAGTGTGAAAACTGAGTTTCCTTGAGAGCTGCTTGGAAGCCTGATGGTGTGTGAAGTTAGTGAGCCAAATGGAGTTGTTCTCCCACAAGAACCACTCGGCTGATCCTTCTTCAATATGCTCTTCACCAACATGCAGTGTTTCCTTGATTGAATTAGCTCTCACACCAATATTTGCGTCTAGAGCCTTTGCATTGAGGGCTATCTGAAAACGGCTGTGGCGCTGAAGTTGCCTGAGAATGTGGAGTTGGTGGCATGTGAAACCCGCATGTGGAGCATTCGTTTGTGTAGGATGCTCACCATGCTTCATTTCAGTCCTAGGCACTCAAAGGGCACTAAGCATAGTGTGTGAAAACTGAGTTTCCTGGAGAGCTGCTTGGAAGCCTGATGGTGTGTGAACTTAGTGAGCCAAATGGAGTTGTTCTCCCACAAGAACCACTCGGCTGATCCTTCTTCAATATGCCCTTCACCAACATGCAGTGTTTCCTTGATTGAATTAGCTCTCACACCAATATTTGCGTCTAGAGCCTTTGCATTGAGGGCTATCTGAAAGCGGCTGTGGCGCGGAAGTTGCCTGAGAATGTGGAGTTGGTGGCATGTGAAACCCGCATGTGGAGCATTCGTTTGTGTGGGATGCTCTACCAGGTTCATTCCTAGATAATGCACTCAAAATGCACTAAGCATAGAGTGTGAAAACTGAGTTTCCTTGAGAGCTGCTTGGAAGCCTGATGGTGTGTGAAGTTAGTGAGCCAAATGGAGTTGTTCTCCCACAAGAACCACTCGGCTGATCCTTCCTCAATATTCCCTTCACCAACATGCAGTGTTTCCTTGATTGAATTATCTCTCACACCAATATTTGCGTCTAGAGCCTTTGCATTGAGGGCTATCTGAAAACGGCTGTGGCGCTGAAGTTGCCTGAGAATGTGGAGTTGGTGGCATGTGAAACCCGCATATGGAGCATTCGTTTGTGTGGGATGCTCTACCAGGTTCATTCCTAGAAAATGCACTCAAGGGGCACTAAGCATAGAGTGTGAAAACTGAGTTTCCTGGAGAGCTGCTTGGAAGCCTGATGGTGTGTGAAGTTAGTGAGCCAAATGGAGTTGTTCTCCCACAAGAACCACTCGGCTGATCCTTCTTCAATATGCCCTTCACCAACATGCAGTGTTTCCTTGATTGAATTAGCTCTCACACCAATATTTGCGTCTAGAGCCTTTGCATTGAGGGCTATCTGAAAACGGCTGTGGCGCTGAAGTTGCCTGAGAATGTGGAGTTGGTGGCATGTGAAACCCGCATGTGGAGCATTCGTTTGTGTGGGATGCTCAACAAGCTTCATTTCAGTCCTAGGCACTCAAAGGGCACTAAGCATAGAGTGTGAAAACTGAGTTTCCTTGAGAGCTGCTTGGAAGCCTGATGGTGTGTGAAGTTAGTGAGCCAAATGGAGTTGTTCTCCCACAAGAACCACTCGGCTGATCCTTCTTCAATATGCCCTTCACCAACATGCAGTGTTTCCTTGATTGAATTAGCTCCGACACCAATATTTGTGTCTAGAGCCATTGCATTGAGGGCTATCTGAAAACGGCTGTGGCGCTGAAATTGCCTGAGAATGTGGAGTTGGTGGCATGTAAAACCCGCATGTGGAGCATTCGTTTGTTTTAGATGCTCACCCAGGTTCATTCCTAGATAATGCACTCAAAGGGCACTAAGCATAGAGTGTGAAAACTGAGTTTCCTGGAGAGCTGCTTGGAAGCCTGATGGTGTGTGAAGTTAGTGAGCCAAATGGAGTTGTTCTCCCACAAGAACCACTCGGCTGATCCTTCTTCAATATGCCCTTCACCAACATGCAGTGTTTTCTTGATTGAATTAGCTCTCACACAAATATTTGCATCTAGAGCCTTTGCATTGAGGGCTACCTGAAAACGGCTGTGGCGCTGAAGTTGCCTGAGAATGTGGAGTTGGTGGCATGTGAAACCCGCATGTGGAGCATTCGTTTGTGTGGGATGCCCTACCAGGTTCATTCCTAGATAATGCACTCAAAGGGCACTAAGCATAGAGTGTGAAAACTGAGTTTCCTTGAGAGCTGCTTGGAAGCCTGATGGTGTGTGAAGTTAGTGAGCCAAATGGAGTTGTTCTCCCACAAGAACCACTCGGCTGATCCTTCTTCAATCTGCCCTTCACCAACATGCAGTGTTTCCTTGATTGAATTAGCTCTCACACCAATATTTGCGTCTAGAGCCTTTGCATTGAGGGCTATCTGAAAGCGGCTGTGGCGCGGAAGTTGCCTGAGAATGTGGAGTTGGTGGCATGTGAAACCCGCATGTGGAGCATTCGTTTGTGTGGGATGCTCTACCAGGTTCATTCCTAGATAATGCACTCAAAGGGCACTAAGCATAGAGTGTGAAAACTGAGTTTCCTTGAGAGCTGCTTGGAAGCCTGATGGTGTGTGAAGTTAGTGAGCCAAATGGAGTTGTTCTCCCACAAGAACCACTCGGCTGATCCTTCCTCAATATTCCCTTCACCAACATGCAGTGTTTCCTTGATTGAATTATCTCTCACACCAATATTTGCGTCTAGAGCCTTTGCATTGAGGGCTATCTGAAAACGGCTGTGGCGCTGAAGTTGCCTGAGAATGTGGAGTTGGTGGCATGTGAAACCCGCATATGGAGCATTCGTTTGTGTGGGATGCTCTACCAGGTTCATTCCTAGAAAATGCACTCAAGGGGCACTAAGCATAGAGTGTGAAAACTGAGTTTCCTGGAGAGCTGCTTGGAAGCCTGATGGTGTGTGAAGTTAGTGAGCCAAATGGAGTTGTTCTCCCACAAGAACCACTCGGCTGATCCTTCTTCAATATGCCCTTCACCAACATGCAGTGTTTCCTTGATTGAATTAGCTCTCACACCAATATTTGCGTCTAGAGCCTTTGCATTGAGGGCTATCTGAAAACGGCTGTGGCGCTGAAGTTGCCTGAGAATGTGGAGTTGGTGGCATGTGAAACCCGCATGTGGAGCATTCGTTTGTGTGGGATGCTCACCAAGCTTCATTTCAGTCCTAGGCACTCAAAGGGCACTAAGCATAGAGTGTGAAAACTGAGTTTCCTTGAGAGCTGCTTGGAAGCCTGATGGTGTGTGAAGTTAGTGAGCCAAATGGAGTTGTTCTCCCACAAGAACCACTCGGCTGATCCTTCTTCAATATGCCCTTCACCAACATGCAGTGTTTCCTTGATTGAATTAGCTCCGAAACCAATATTTGTGTCTAGAGCCATTGCATTGAGGGCTATCTGAAAACGGCTGTGGCGCTGAAATTGCCTGAGAATGTGGAGTTGGTGGCATGTGAAACCCGCATGTGGAGCATTCGTTTGTTTTAGATGCTCACCCAGGTTCATTCCTAGATAATGCACTCAAAGGGCACTAAGCATAGAGTGTGAAAACTGAGTTTCCTGGAGAGCTGCTTGGAAGCCTGATGGTGTGTGAAGTTAGTGAGCCAAATGGAGTTGTTCTCCCACAAGAACCACTCGGCTGATCCTTCTTCAATATGCCCTTCACCAACATGCAGTGTTTTCTTGATTGAATTAGCTCTCACACAAATATTTGCGTCTAGAGCCTTTGCATTGAGGGCTACCTGAAAACGGCTGT
Organism: Ochotona princeps; assembly: GCF_030435755.1. Taxonomy (NCBI): domain Eukaryota; kingdom Metazoa; phylum Chordata; class Mammalia; order Lagomorpha; family Ochotonidae; genus Ochotona; species Ochotona princeps. The sequence continues at coordinate 60,151 of NW_026697997.1, read as the reverse complement.
GGCGCTGAAGTTGCCTGAGAATGTGGAGTTGGTGGCATGTGAAACCCGCATGTGGAGCATTCGTTTGTGTGGGATGCCCTACCAGGTTCATTCCTAGATAATGCACTCAAAGGGCACTAAGCATAGAGTGTGAAAACTGAGTTTCCTTGAGAGCTGCTTGGAAGCCTGATGGTGTGTGAAGTTAGTGAGCCAAATGGAGTTGTTCTCCCACAAGAACCACTCGGCTGATCCTTCTTCAATCTGCCCTTCACCAACATGCAGTGTTTCCTTGATTGAATTAGCTCTCACACCAATATTTGCGTCTAGAGCCTTTGCATTGAGGGCTATCTGAAAACGGCTGTGGCGCTGAAGTTGCCTGAGAATGTGGAGTTGGTGGCATGTGAAACCCGCATGTGGAGCATTCGTTTGTGTGGAATACTCTACCAGGTTCATTCCTAGATAATGCACTCAAAGGGCAGTAAGCATAGAGTGTGAAAACTGAGTTTCCTTGAGAGCTGCTTGGAAGCCTGATGGTATGTGAAGTTAGTGAGCCAAATGGAGTTGTTCTCCCTCAAGAACCACTCGGCTGATCCTTCTTCAATATGCCCTTCACCAACATGCAGTGTTTTCTTGATTGAATTAGCTCTCACACCAATATTTGCGTCTAGAGCCTTTGCATTGAGGGCTATCTGAAAAGGGCTGTGGCGCTGAAGTTGCCTGAGAATGTGGAGTTGGTGGCATGTGAAACCCGCATGTGGAGCATTCGTTTGTGTGGGATGCTCACCAAGCTTCATTTCAGTCATAGGCACTCAAAGGGCACTAAGCATAGAGTGTGAAAACTGAGTTTCCTTGAGAGCTGCTTGGAAGCCTGATGGTGTGTGAAGTTAGTGAGCCAAATGGAGTTGTTCTAGCTCAAGAACCACTCGGCTGATCCTTCTTCAATATGCCCTTCACCAACATGCAGTGTTTCCTTGATTGAATTAGCTCTCACACCAATATTTGCGTCTAGAGCCTTTGCATTGAGGGCTATCTGAAAACGGCTGTGGCGCTGAAGTTGCCTGAGAATGTGGAGTTGGTGGCATGTGAAACCCGCATGTGGAGCATTCGTTTGTGTCGGATGCCCTACCAGGTTCATTCCTAGATAATGCACTCAAAGGGCACTAAGCATAGAGTGTGAAAACTGAGTTTCCTTGAGAGCTGCTTGGAAGCCTGATGGTGTGTGAAGTTAGTGAGCCAAATGGAGTTGTTCTCCCACAAGAACCACTCGGCTGATCCTTCTTCAATATGCCCTTCACCAACATGCAGTGTTTCCTTGATTGAATTAGCTCTCACACCAATATTTGCGTCTAGAGCCTTTGCATTGAGGGCTATTTGAAAACGGCTGTGGCGCTGAAGTTGCCTGAGAATGTGGAGTTGGTGGCATGTGAAACCCGCATGTGGAGCATTCGTTTGTGTGGAATACTCTACCAGGTTCATTCCTAGATAATGCACTCAAAGGGCAGTAAGCATAGAGTGTGAAAACTGAGTTTCCTTGAGAGCTGCTTGGAAGCCTGATGGTATGTGAAGTTAGTGAGCCAAATGGAGTTGTTCTAGCTCAAGAACCACTCGGCTGATCCTTCTTCAATATGCCCTTCACCAACATGCAGTGTTTTCTTGATTGAATTAGCTCTCACACCAATATTTGCGTCTAGAGCCTTTGCATTGAGGGCTATCTGAAAAGGGCTGTGGCGCTGAAGTTGCCTGAGAATGTGGAGTTGGTGGCATGTGAAACCCGCATGTGGAGCATTCGTTTGTTTTAGATGCTCACCAAGCTTCATTTCAGTCATAGGCACTCAAAGGGCACTAAGCATAGAGTGTGAAAACTGAGTTTCCTTGAGAGCTGCTTGGAAGCCTGATGGTGTGTGAAGTTAGTGAGCCAAATGGAGTTGTTCTCCCACAAGAACCACTCGGCTGATCCTTCTTCAATATGCCCTTCACCAACATGCAGTGTTTCCTTGATTGAATTAGCTCTCACACCAATATTTGCGTCTAGAGCCTTTGCATTGAGGGCTATCTGAAAACGGCTGTGGCGCTGAAGTTGCCTGAGAATGTGGAGTTGGTGGCATGTGAAACCCGCATGTGGAGCATTCGTTTGTGTCGGATGCCCTACCAGGTTCATTCCTAGATAATGCACTCAAAGGGCACTAAGCATAGAGTGTGAAAACTGAGTTTCCTGGAGAGCTGCTTGGACGCCTGATGGTGTGTGAAGTTAGTGAGCCAAATGGAGTTGTTCTCCCACAAGAACCACTCGGCTGATCCTTCTTCAATATGCCCTTCACCAACATGCAGTGTTTCCTTGATTGAATTAGCTCTCACACCAATATTTGCGTCTAGAGCCTTTGCATTGAGGGCTATCTGAAAACGGCTGTGGCGCTGAAGTTGCCTGAGAATGTGGAGTTGGTGGCATGTGAAACCCGCATGTGGAGCATTCGTTTGTGTCGGATGCCCTACCAGGTTCATTCCTAGATAATGCACTCAAAGGGCACTAAGCATAGAGTGTGAAAACTGAGTTTCCTGGAGAGCTGCTTGGAAGCCTGATGGTGTGTGAAGTTAGTGAGCCAAATGGAGTTGTTCTCCCACAAGAACCACTCGGCTGATCCTTCTTCAATATGCCCTTCACCAACATGCAGTGTTTCCTTGATTGAATTAGCTCTCACACCAATATTTGCGTCTAGAGCCTTTGCATTGAGGGCTATCTGAAAACGGCTGTGGCGCGGAAGTTGCCTGAGAATGTGGAGTTGGTGGCATGTGAAACCCGCATGTGGAGCATTCGTTTGTGTAGGATGCTCACCAAGCTTCATTTCAGTCCTAGGCACTCAAAGGGCACTAAGCATAGAGTGTGAAAACTGAGTTTCCTGGAGAGCTGCTTGGAAGCCTGATGGTGTGTGAAGTTAGTGAGCCAAATGGAGTTGTTCTCCCACAAGAACCACTCGGCTGATCCTTCTTCAATATGCCCTTCACCAACATGCAGTGTTTCCTTGATTGAATTAGCTCTCACACCAATATTTGAGTCTAGAGCCTTTGCATTGAGGGCTATCTGAAAACGGCTGTGGCGCTGAAGTTGCCTGAGAATGTGGAGTTGGTGGCATGTGAAACCCGCATGTGGAGCATTCGTTTGTGTGGAATGCTCTACATGTTCATTCCTAGATAATGCACTCAAAGGGCACTAAGCATAGAGTGTGAAAACTGATTTTCCTGGAGAGCTGCTTGGAAGCCTGAAGGTATGTGAAGTTAGTGAGCCAAATGGAGTTGTTCTCCCACAAGAACCACTCGGCTGATCCTTCTTCAATATGCCCTTCACCAACATGCAGTGTTTCCTTGATTGAATTAGCTCTCACACCAATATTTGCGTCTAGAGCCTTTGCATTGAGGGCTATCTGAAAACGGCTGTGGCGCTGAAGTTGCCTGAGAATGTGGAGTTGGTGGCATGTGAAACCCGCATGTGGAGCATTCGTTTGTGTGGGATGCCCTACCAGGTTCATTCCTAGATAATGCACTCAAAGGGCACTAAGCATAGAGTGTGAAAACTGAGTTTCCTGGAGAGCTGCTTGGAAGCCTGAGAGTGTGTGAAGTTAGTGAGCCAAATGGAGTTGTTCTCCCACAAGAACCACTCGGCTGATCCTTCTTCAATATGCTCTTCACCAACATGCAGTGTTTCCTTGATTGAATTAGCTCTCACACCAATATTTGCGTCTAGAGCCTTTGCATTGAGGGCTATCTGAAAACGGCTGTGGCGCGGAAGTTGCCTGAGAATGTGGAGTTGGTGGCATGTGAAACCCGCATGTAGAGCATTCGTTTGTGTAGGATGCTCACCAAGCTTCATTTCAGTCCTAGGCACTCAAAGGGCACTAAGCATAGAGTGTGAAAACTGAGTTTCCTTGAGAGCTGCTTGGAAGCCTGATGGTGTGTGAAGTTAGTGAGCCAAATGGAGTTGTTCTCCCACAAGAACCACTCGGCTGATCCTTCTTCAATATGCCCTTCACCAACATGCAGTGTTTCCTTGATTGAATTAGCTCTCACACCAATATTTGCGTCTAGAGCCTTTGCATTGAGGGCTATCTGAAAACGGCTGTGGCGCTGAAGTTGCCTGAGAATGTGGAGTTGGTGGCATGTGAAACCCGCATGTGGAGCATTCGTTTGTGTGGGATGCTCTACCAGGTTCATTCCTAAATAATGCACTCAAAGGGCACTAAGCATAGAGTGTGAAAACTGAGTTTCCTTGAGAGCTGCTTGGAAGCCTGATGGTGTGTGAAGTTAGTGAGCCAAATGGAGTTGTTCTCCCACAAGAACCACTCGGCTGATCCTTCTTCAATATGCTCTTCACCAACATGCAGTGTTTCCTTGATTGAATTAGCTCTCACACCAATATTTGCGTCTAGAGCCTTTGCATTGAGGGCTATCTGAAAACGGCTGTGGCGCTGAAGTTGCCTGAGAATGTGGAGTTGGTGGCATGTGAAACCCGCATGTGGAGCATTCGTTTGTGTGGGATGCTCTACCATTTTAATTCCTAGATAATGCACTCAAAGGGCACTAAGCATGGAGTGTGAAAACTGAGTTTCCTGGAGAGCTGCTTGGAAGCCTGATGGTGTGTGAAGTTAGTGAGCCAAATGGAGTTGTTCTCCCACAAGAACCACTCGGCTGATCCTTCTTCAATATGCCCTTCACCAACATGCCGTGTTTCCTTGATTGAATTAGCTCTCACACCAATATTTGCGTCTAGAGCCTTTGCATTGAGGGCTATCTGAAAACGGCTGTGGCGCTGAAGTTGCCTGAGAATGTGGAGTTGGTGGCATGTGAAACCCGCATGTGGAGCATTCGTTTGTGTAGGATGCTCACCAAGCTTCATTTCAGTCCTAGGCACTCAAAGGGCACTAAGCATAGTGTGTGAAAACTGAGTTTCCTGGAGAGCTGCTTGGAAGCCTGATGGTGTGTGAAGTTAGTGAGCCAAATGGAGTTGTTCTCCCACAAGAACCACTCGGCTGATCCTTCTTCAATATGCCCTTCACCAACATGCAGTGTTTCCTTGATTGAATTAGCTCTCACACCAATATTTGCGTCTAGAGCCTTTGCATTGAGGGCTATCTGAAAGCGGCTGTGGCGCGGAAGTTGCCTGAGAATGTGGAGTTGGTGGCATGTGAAACCCGCATGTGGAGCATTCGTTTGTGTGGGATGCTCTACCAGGTTCATTCCTAGATAATGCACTCAAAGGGCACTAAGCATAGAGTGTGAAAACTGAGTTTCCTTGAGAGCTGCTTGGAAGCCTGATGGTGTGTGAAGTTAGTGAGCCAAATGGAGTTGTTCTCCCACAAGAACCACTCGGCTGATCCTTCCTCAATATTCCCTTCACCAACATGCAGTGTTTCCTTGATTGAATTATCTCTCACACCAATATTTGCGTCTAGAGCCTTTGCATTGAGGGCTATCTGAAAACGGCTGTGGCGCTGAAGTTGCCTGAGAATGTGGAGTTGGTGGCATGTGAAACCCGCATATGGAGCATTCGTTTGTGTGGGATGCTCTACCAGGTTCATTCCTAGAAAATGCACTCAAGGGGCACTAAGCATAGAGTGTGAAAACTGAGTTTCCTGGAGAGCTGCTTGGAAGCCTGATGGTGTGTGAAGTTAGTGAGCCAAATGGAGTTGTTCTCCCACAAGAACCACTCGGCTGATCCTTCTTCAATATGCCCTTCACCAACATGCAGTGTTTCCTTGATTGAATTAGCTCTCACACCAATATTTGCGTCTAGAGCCTTTGCATTGAGGGCTATCTGAAAACGGCTGTGGCGCTGAAGTTGCCTGAGAATGTGGAGTTGGTGGCATGTGAAACCCGCATGTGGAGCATTCGTTTGTGTAGGATGCTCACCAAGCTTCATTTCAGTCCTAGGCACTCAAAGGGCACTAAGCATAGAGTGTGAAAACTGAGTTTCCTGGAGAGCTGCTTGGAAGCCTGATGGTGTGTGAAGTTAGTGAGCCAAATGGAGTTGTTCTCCCACAAGAACCACTCGGCTGATCCTTCTTCAATATGCCCTTCACCAACATGCAGTGTTTCCTTGATTGAATTAGCTCCGACACCAATATTTGTGTCTAGAGCCATTGCATTGAGGGCTATCTGAAAACGGCTGTGGCGCTGAAATTGCCTGAGAATGTGGAGTTGGTGGCATGTGAAACCCGCATGTGGAGCATTCGTTTGTTTTAGATGCTCACCCAGGTTCATTCCTAGATAATGCACTCAAAGTGCACTAAGCATAGAGTGTGAAAACTGAGTTTCCTGGAGAGCTGCTTGGAAGCCTGATGGTGTGTGAAGTTAGTGAGCCAAATGGAGTTGTTCTCCCACAAGAACCACTCGGCTGATCCTTCTTCAATATGCCCTTCACCAACATGCAGTGTTTTCTTGATTGAATTAGCTCTCACACAAATATTTGCGTCTAGAGCCTTTGCATTGAGGGCTACCTGAAAACGGCTGTGGCGCTGAAGTTGCCTGAGAATGTGGAGTTGGTGGCATGTGAAACCCGCATGTGGAGCATTCGTTTGTGTGGGATGCCCTACCAGGTTCATTCCTAGATAATGCACTCAAAGGGCACTAAGCATAGAGTGTGAAAACTGAGTTTCCTTGAGAGCTGCTTGGAAGCCTGATGGTGTGTGAAGTTAGTGAGCCAAATGGAGTTGTTCTCCCACAAGAACCACTCGGCTGATCCTTCTTCAATATGCCCTTCACCAACATGCAGTGTTTCCTTGATTGAATTAGCTCTCACACCAATATTTGCGTCTAGAGCCTTTGCATTGAGGGCTATCTGAAAACGGCTGTGGCGCGGAAGTTGCCTGAGAATGTGGAGTTGGTGGCATGTGAAACCCGCATGTGGAGCATTCGTTTGTGTGGGATGCTCACCAAGCTTCATTTCAGTCCTAGGCACTCAAAGGGCACTAATCATAGAGTGTGAAAACTGAATTTTTTTGAGAGCTCCTTGGAAGCCTGATGGTGTGTGAAGTTAGTGAGCCAAATGGAGTTGTTCTCCCACAAGAACCACTCGGCTGATCCTTCTTCAATATGCCCTTCACCAACATGCAGTGTTTCCTTGATTGAATTAGCTCTCACACCAATATTTGCGTCTAGAGCCTTTGCATTGAGGGCTATCTGAAAACGGCTGTGGCGCTGAAGTTGCCTGAGAATGTGGAGTTGGTGGCATGTGAAACCCGCATGTGGAGCATTCGTTTGTGTTGGATGCTCACCAAGCTTCATTTCAGTCCTAGGCACTCAAAGGGCACTAAGCATAGAGTGTGAAAACTGAGTTTCCTGGAGAGCTGCTTGGACGCCTGATGGTGTGAGAAGTTAGTGAGCCAAATGGAGTTGTTCTCCCACAAGAACCACTCGGCTGATCCTTCTTCAATATGCCCTTCACCAACATGCAGTGTTTCCTTGATTGAATTAGCTCTCACACCAATATTTGCGTCTAGAGCCTTTGCATTGAGGGCTATCTGAAAACGGCTGTGGCGCTGAAGTTGCCTGAGAATGTGGAGTTGGTGGCATGTGAAACCCGCATGTGGAGCATTCGTTTGTGTCGGATGCCCTACCAGGTTCATTCCTAGATAATGCACTCAAAGGGCACTAAGCATCGAGTGTGAAAACTGAGTTTCCTGGAGAGCTGCTTGGAAGCCTGATGGTGTGTGAAGTTAGTGAGCCAAATGGAGTTGTTCTCCCACAAGAACCACTCGGCTGATCCTTCTTCAATATGCCCTTCACCAACATGCAGTGTTTCCTTGATTGAATTAGCTCTCACACCAATATTTGCGTCTAGAGCCTTTGCATTGAGGGCTATCTGAAAACGGCTGTGGCGCGGAAGTTGCCTGAGAATGTGGAGTTGGTGGCATGTGAAACCCGCATGTGGAGCATTCGTTTGTGTAGGATGCTCACCAAGCTTCATTTCAGTCCTAGGCACTCAAAGGGCACTAAGCATAGAGTGTGAAAACTGAGTTTCCTGGAGAGCTGCTTGGAAGCCTGATGGTGTGTGAAGTTAGTGAGCCAAATGGAGTTGTTCTCCCACAAGAACCACTCGGCTGATCCTTCTTCAATATGCCCTTCACCAACATGCAGTGTTTCCTTGATTGAATTAGCTCTCACACCAATATTTGCGTCTAGAGCCTTTGCATTGAGGGCTATCTGAAAACGGCTGTGGCGCTGAAGTTGCCTGAGAATGTGGAGTTGGTGGCATGTGAAACCCGCATGTGGAGCATTCGTTTGTGTCGGATGCCCTACCAGGTTCATTCCTAGATAATGCACTCAAAGGGCACTAAGCATAGAGTGTGAAAACTGAGTTTCCTGGAGAGCTGCTTGGAAGCCTGATGGTGTGTGAAGTTAGTGAGCCAAATGGAGTTGTTCTCCCACAAGAACCACTCGGCTGATCCTTCTTCAATATGCCCTTCACCAACATGCAGTGTTTCCTTGATTGAATTAGCTCTCACACCAATATTTGCGTCTAGAGCCTTTGCATTGAGGGCTATCTGAAAACGGCTGTGGCGCGGAAGTTGCCTGAGAATGTGGAGTTGGTGGCATGTGAAACCCGCATGTGGAGCATTCGTTTGTGTAGGATGCTCACCAAGCTTCATTTCAGTCCTAGGCACTCAAAGGGCACTAAGCATAGAGTGTGAAAACTGAGTTTCCTGGAGAGCTGCTTGGAAGCCTGATGGTGTGTGAAGTTAGTGAGCCAAATGGAGTTGTTCTCCCACAAGAACCACTCGGCTGATCCTTCTTCAATATGCCCTTCACCAACATGCAGTGTTTCCTTGATTGAATTAGCTCTCACACCAATATTTGCGTCTAGAGCCTTTGCATTGAGGGCTATCTGAAAACGGCTGTGGCGCTGAAGTTGCCTGAGAATGTGGAGTTGGTGGCATGTGAAACCCGCATGTGGAGCATTCGTTTGTGTGGAATGCTCTACCAGGTTCATTCCTAGATAATGCACTCAAAGGGCACTAAGCATAGAGTGTGAAAACTGATTTTCCTGGAGAGCTGCTTGGAAGCCTGAAGGTATGTGAAGTTAGTGAGCCAAATGGAGTTGTTCTCCCACAAGAACCACTCGGCTGATCCTTCTTCAATATGCCCTTCACCAACATGCAGTGTTTTCTTGATTGAATAGCTCTCACACAAATATTTGCGTCTAGAGCCTTTGCATTGAGGGCTATCTGAAAACGGCTGTGGCGCGGAAGTTGCCTGAGAATGTGGAGTTGGTGGCATGTGAAACCCGCATGTGGAGCATTTGTTTGTGTAGGATGCTCACCAAGCTTCATTTCAGTCCTAGGCACTCAAAGGGCACTAAGCATAGAGTGTGAAAACTGAGTTTCCTTGAGAGCTGCTTGGAAGCCTGATGGTGTGTGAAGTTAGTGAGCCAAATGGAGTTGTTCTCCCACAAGAACCACTCGGCTGATCCTTCTTCAATATGCCCTTCACCAACATGCAGTGTTTCCTTGATTGAATTAGCTCTCACACCAATATTTGAGTCTAGAGCCTTTGCATTGAGGGCTATCTGAAAACGGCTGTGGCGCTGAAGTTGCCTGAGAATGTGGAGTTGGTGGCATGTGAAACCTGCATGTGGAGCATTCGTTTGTGTGGAATGCTCTACCAGGTTCATTCCTAGATAATGCACTCAAAGGGCACTAAGCATAGAGTGTGAAAACTGAGTTTCCTGGAGAGCTGCTTGGAAGCCTGATGGTATGTGAAGTTAGTGAGCCAAATGGAGTTGTTCTCCCACAAGAACCACTCGGCTGATCCTTCTTCAATATGCCCTTCACCAACATGCAGTGTTTCCTTGATTGAATTAGCTCTCACACCAATATTTGCGTCTAGAGCCATTGCATTGAGGGCTATCTGAAAACGGCTGTGGCGCTGAAGTTGCCTGAGAATGTGGAGTTGGTGGCATGTGAAACCCGCATGTGGAGCATTCGTTTGTGTGGGATGCTCTACCAGGTTCATTCCTAGATAATGCACTCAAAGTGCAGTAAGCATAGAGTGTGAAAACTGAGTCTCTTGGAGAGCTGCTTGGAAGCCTGATGGTGTGTGAAGTTAGTGAGCCAACTGGAGTTGTTCTCCCACAAGAACCACTCGGCTGATCCTTCTTCAATATGCCCTTCACCAACATGCAGGGTTTTCTTGATTGAATTAGCTCTCACACAATTATTTCCGTCTAGAGCCTTTGCATTGAGGGCTACCTGAAAACGGCTGTGGCGCTGAAGTTGCCTGAGAATGTGGAGTTGGTGGCATGTGAAACCCGCATGTGGAGCATTCGTTTGGGTGGGATGCCCTACCAGGTTCATTCCTAGATAATGCACTCAAAGGGCACTAAGCATAGAGTGTGAAAACTGAGTTTCCTTGAGAGCTGCTTGGAAGCCTGATGGTGTGTGAAGTTAGTGAGCCAAATGGAGTTGTTCTCCCACAAGAACCACTCGGCTGATCCTTCTTCAATATGCCCTTCACCAACATGCATTGTTTCCTTGATTGAATTAGCTCTCACACCAATATTTGAGTCTAGAGCCTTTGCATTGAGGGCTATCTGAAAACGGCTGTGGCGCTGAAGTTGCCTGAGAATGTGGAGTTGGTGGCATGTGAAACCCGCATGTGGAGCATTCGTTTGTGTGGAATACTCTACCAGGTTCATTCCTAGATAATGCACTCAAAGGGCAGTAAGCATAGAGTGTGAAAACTGAGTTTCCTTGAGAGCTGCTTGGAAGCCTGATGGTATGTGAAGTTAGTGAGCCAAATGGAGTTGTTCTCCCTCAAGAACCACTCGGCTGATCCTTCTTCAATATGCCCTTCACCAACATGCAGTGTTTTCTTGATTGAATTAGCTCTCACACCAATATTTGCGTCTAGAGCCTTTGCATTGAGGGCTATCTGAAAAGGGCTGTGGCACTGAAGTTGCCTGAGAATGTGGAGTTGGTGGCATGTGAAACCCGCATGTGGAGCATTCGTTTGTGTAGGATGCTCACCAAGCTTCATTTCAGTCATAGGCACTCAAAGGGCACTAAGCATAGAGTGTGAAAACTGAGTTTCCTTGAGAGCTGCTTGGAAGCCTGATGGTGTGTGAAGTTAGTGAGCCAAATGGAGTTGTTCTCCCACAAGAACCACTCGGCTGATCCTTCTTCAATATGCCCTTCACCAACATGCAGTGTTTCCTTGATTGAATTAGCTCTCACACCAATATTTGAGTCTAGAGCCTTTGCATTGAGGGCTATCTGAAAACGGCTGTGGCGCTGAAGTTGCCTGAGAATGTGGAGTTGGTGGCATGTGAAACCCGCATGTGGAGCATTCGTTTGTGTGGAATACTCTACCAGGTTCATTCCTAGATAATGCACTCAAAGGGCAGTAAGCATAGAGTGTGAAAACTGAGTTTCCTTGAGAGCTGCTTGGAAGCCTGATGGTATGTGAAGTTAGTGAGCCAAATGGAGTTGTTCTCCCTCAAGAACCACTCGGCTGATCCTTCTTCAATATGCCCTTCACCAACATGCAGTGTTTTCTTGATTGAATTAGCTCTCACACCAATATTTGCGTCTAGAGCCTTTGCATTGAGGGCTATCTGAAAAGGGCTGTGGCGCTGAAGTTGCCTGAGAATGTGGAGTTGGTGGCATGTGAAACCCGCATGTGGAGCATTCGTTTGTGTAGGATGCTCACCAAGCTTCATTTCAGTCATAGGCACTCAAAGGGCACTAAGCATAGAGTGTGAAAACTGAGTTTCCTTGAGAGCTGCTTGGAAGCCTGATGGTGTGTGAAGTTAGTGAGCCAAATGGAGTTGTTCTCCCACAAGAACCACTCGGCTGATCCTTCTTCAATATGCCCTTCACCAACATGCAGTGTTTCCTTGATTGAATTAGCTCTCACACCAATATTTGCGTCTAGAGCCTTTGCATTGAGGGCTATCTGAAAACGGCTGTGGCGCTGAAGTTGCCTGAGAATGTGGAGTTGGTGGCATGTGAAATCCGCATGTGGAGCATTCGTTTGTGTGGGATGCTCATTCAGGTTCATTCCTAGATAATGCACTCAAAGGGCACTAAGCATAGAGTGTGAAAACTGAGTTTCCTGGAGAGCTGCTTGGAAGCCTGATGGTGTGTGAAGTTAGTGAGCCAAATGGAGTTGTTCTCCCTCAAGAACCACTCGGCTGATCCATCTTCAATATGCCCTTCACCAACATGCAGTGTTTCCTTGATTGAATTAGCTCTCACACCAATATTTGCGTCTACAGCCTTTGCATTGAGGGCTATCTGAAAACGGCTGTGGCGCTGAAGTTGCCTGAGAATGTGGAGTTGGTGGCATGTGAAACCCGCATGTGGAGCATTCGTTTGTGTGGGATGCTCACCAAGCTTCATTTCAGTCCTAGGCACTCAAAGGGCACTAAGCATAGAGTGTGAAAACTGAGTTTCCTGGAGAGCTGCTTGGACGCCTGATGGTGTGTGAAGTTAGTGAGCCAAATGGAGTTGTTCTCCCACAAGAACCACTCGGCTGATCCTTCTTCAATATGCCCTTCACCAACATGCAGTGTTTCCTTGATTGAATTAGCTCTCACACCAATATGTGCGTCTAGGTCCTTTGCATTGAGGGCTATCTGAAAACGGCTGTGGCGCTGAAGTTGCCTGAGAATGTGGAGTTGGTGGCATGTGAAACCCGCATGTGGAGCATTCGTTTGTGTGGGATGCTCACCAAGCTTCATTTCAGTCCTAGGCACTCAAAGGGCACTAAGCATAGAGTGTGAAAACTGAGTTTCCTGGAGAGCTGCTTGGAAGCCTGATGGTGTGTGAAGTTAGTGAGCCAAATGGAGTTGTTCTCCCACAAGAACCACTCGGCTGATCCTTCTTCAATATGCCCTTCACCAACATGCAGTGTTTCCTTGATTGAATTAGCTCTCACACCAATATTTGCGTCTAGAGCCTTTGCATTGAGGGCTATCTGAAAACGGCTGTGGCGCTGAAGTTGCCTGAGAATGTGGAGTTGGTGGCATGTGAAACCCGCATGTGGAGCATTCGTTTGTGTGGGATGCTCACCAAGCTTCATTTCAGTCCTAGGCACTCTAAGGGCACTAAGCATAGAGTGTGAAAACTGAGTTTCCTGGAGAGCTGCTTGGAAGCCTGATGGTGTGTGAAGTTAGTGAGCCAAATGGAGTTGTTCTCCCACAATAACCACTCTGCTGATCCTTCTTCAATATGCCCTTCACCAACATGCAGTGTTTCCTTGATTGAATTAGCTCTCACACCAATATTTGCGTCTAGAGAATTTGCATTGAGGGCTATCTGAAAACGGCTGTGGCGCTGAAGTTGCCTGAGAATGTGGAGTTGGTGGCATGTGAAACCCGCATGTGGAGCATTCGTTTGTGTGGGATGCTCACCAAGGTTCATTCCTAGATAATGCACTCAAAGGGCACTAAGCATAAAGTGTGAAAACTGAGTTTTCTTGAGAGCTGCTTGGAAGCCTGATGGTGTGTGAAGTTAGTGAGCCAAATGGAGTTGTTCTCCCAGAAGAACCACTCGGCTGATCCTTCTTCAATATGCCCTTCACCAACATGCAGTGTTTTCTTGATTGAATTAGCTCTCACACCAATATTTGCGTCTAGAGCCTTTGCATTGAGGGCTATCTGAAAACGGCTGTGGCGCTGAAGTTGCCTGAGAATGTGGAGTTGGTGGCATGTGAAACCCGCATGTGGAGCATTCGTTTGTGTCGGATGCCCTACCAGGTTCATTCCTAGATAATGCACTCAAAGGGCACTAAGCATAGAGTGTGCAAACTGAGTTTCCTTGAGAGCTGCTTGGAAGCCTGATGGTGTGTGAAGTTAGTGAGCCAAATGGAGTTGTTCTCCCACAAGAACCACTCGGCTGATCCTTCTTCAATATGCCCTTCACCAACATGCAGTGTTTCCTTGATTGAATTAGCTCTCACACCAATATTTGCGTCTAGAGAATTTGCATTGAGGGCTATCTGAAAACGGCTGTGGCGCTGAAGTTGCCTGAGAATGTGGAGTTGGTGGCATGTGAAACCCGCATGTGGAGCATTCGTTTGTGTAGGATGCTCACCAAGCTTCATTTCAGTCCTAGGCACTCAAAGGGCACTAAGCATAGAGTGTGAAAACTGAGTTTCCTTGAGAGCTGCTTGGAAGCCTGATGGTGTGTGAAGTTAGTGAGCCAAATGGAGTTGTTCTCCCACAAGAACCACTCGGCTGATCCTTCTTCAATATGCCCTTCACCAACATGCAGTGTTTCCTTGATTGAATTAGCTCTCGCACCAATATTTGCGTCTAGAACCTTTGCATTGAGGGCTATCTGAAAACAGCTGTGGCGCTGAAGTTGCCTGAGAATGTGGAGTTGGTGGCATGTGAAACCCGCATGTGGAGCATTCGTTTGTGTGAGATGTTCACCAAGCTTCATTTCAGTCCTAGGCACTCAAAGGGCAGTAAGCATAGAGTGTGAAAACTGAGTTTCCTTGAGAGCTGCTTGGAAGCCTGATGGTGTGTGAAGTTAGTGAGCCAAATGGAGTTGTTCTCCCACAAGAACCACTCGGCTGATCCTTCTTCAATATGCCCTTCACCAACATGCAGTGTTTCCTTGATTGAATTAGCTCTCACACCAATATGTGCGTCTAGGTCCTTTGCATTGAGGGCTATCTGAAAACGGCTGTGGCGCTGAAGTTGCCTGAGAATGTGGAGTTGGTGGCATGTGAAACCCGCATGTGGAGCATTCGTTTGTGTGGGATGCTCACCAAGCTTCATTTCAGTCCTAGGCACTCAAAGGGCACTAAGCATAGAGTGTGAAAACTGAGTTTCCTGGAGAGCTGCTTGGAAGCCTGATGGTGTGTGAAGTTAGTGAGCCAAATGGAGTTGTTCTCCCACAAGAACCACTCGGCTGATCCTTCTTCAATATGCCCTTCACCAACATGCAGTGTTTCCTTGATTGAATTAGCTCTCACACCAATATTTGCGTCTAGAGCCTTTGCATTGAGGGCTATCTGAAAACGGCTGTGGCGCTGAAGTTGCCTGAGAATGTGGAGTTGGTGGCATGTGAAACCCGCATGTGGAGCATTCGTTTGTGTGGGATGCTCACCAAGCTTCATTTCAGTCCTAGGCACTCAAAGGGCACTAAGCATAGAGTGTGAAAACTGAGTTTCCTGGAGAGCTGCTTGGAAGCCTGATGGTGTGTGAAGTTAGTGAGCCAAATGGAGTTGTTCTCCCACAATAACCACTCGGCTGATCCTTCTTCAATATGCCCTTCACCAACATGCAGTGTTTCCTTGATTGAATTAGCTCTCACACCAATATTTGCGTCTAGAGAATTTGCATTGAGGGCTATCTGAAAACGGCTGTGGCGCTGAAGTTGCCTGAGAATGTGGAGTTGGTGGCATGTGAAACCCACATGTGGAGCATTCGTTTGTGTGGGATGCTCACCAAGGTTCATTCCTAGATAATGCACTCAAAGGGCACTAAGCATAAAGTGTGAAAACTGAGTTTCCTGGAGAGCTGCTTGGAAGCCTGATGGTGTGTGAAGTTAGTGAGCCAAATGGAGTTGTTCTCCCACAAGAACCACTCGGCTGATCCTTCTTCAATATGCTCTTCACCAACATGCAGTGTTTCCTTGATTGAATTAGCTCTCACACCAATATTTGCGTCTAGAGCCTTTGCATTGAGGGCTATCTGAAAACGGCTGTGGGGCTGAAGTTGCCTGAGAATGTGGAGTTGGTGGCATGTGAAACCCGCATGTGGAGCATTCGTTTGTGTCGGATGCCCTACCAGGTTCATTGCTAGATAATGCACTCAAAGGGCACTAAGCATAGAGTGTGAAAACTGAGTTTCCTTGAGAGCTGCTTGGAAGCCTGATGGTGTGTGAAGTTAGTGAGCCAAATGGAGTTGTTCTCCCACAAGAACCACTCGGCTGATCCTTCTTCAATATGCCCTTCACCAACATGCAGTGTTTCCTTGATTGAATTAGCTCTCACACCAATATTTGCGTCTAGAGCCTTTGCATTGAGGGCTATCTGAAAACGGCTGTGGCGCTGAAGTTGCCTGAGAATGTGGAGTTGGTGGCATGTGAAACCCGCACGTGGAGCATTCGTTTGTGTAGGATGCTCACCAAGCTTCATTTCAGTCCTAGGCACTCAAAGGGCACTAAGCATAGAGTGTGAAAACTGAGTTTCCTTGAGAGCTGCTTGGAAGCCTGATGGTGTGTGAAGTTAGTGAGCCAAATGGAGTTGTTCTCCCACAAGAACCACTCGGCCGATCCTTCTTCAATATGCCCTTCACCAACATGCAGTGTTTCCTTGATTGAATTAGCTCTCGCAGCAATATTTGCGTCTAGAACCTTTGCATTTAGGGCTATCTGAAAAGCGCTGTGACGCTGAAGTTGCCTGAGAATGTGGAGTTGGTGGCATGTGAAACCCGCATGTGGAGCATTCGTTTGTGTGAGATGCTCACCAAGCTTCATTTCAGTCCTAGGCATTCAAAGGGCACTAAGCATAGAGTGTGAAAACTGAGTTTCCTTGAGAGCTGCTTGGAAGCCTGATGGTGTGTGAAGTTAGTGAGCCAACTGGAGTTGTTCTCCCACAAGAACCACTCAGCTGATCCTTCTTCAATATGCCCTTCACCAACATGCAGTGTTTCCTTGATTGAATTAGCTCTCACACCAATATTTGCGTCTAGAGCCTTTGCATTGAGGGCTATCTGAAAACGGCTGTGGGGCTGAAGTTGCCTGTGAATGTGGAGTTGGTGGCATGTGAAACCCGCGTGTGGAGCATTCGTTTGTGTGGGATGCTCACCAAGCTTCATTTCAGTCCTAGGCACTCAAAGGGCACTAAGCATAGAGTGTGAAAACTGAGTTTCCTGGAGAGCTGCTTGGAAGCCTGATGGTGTATGAAGTTAGTGAGCCAAATGGAGTTGTTCTCCCACAAGAACCACTCGGCTGATCCTTCTTCAATATGCCCTTCACCAACATGCAGTGTTTCCTTGATTGAATTAGCTCTCACACCAATATTTGCGTCTAGAGAATTTGCATTGAGGGCTATCTGAAAACGGCTGTGGCGCTGAAGTTGCCTGAGAATGTGGAGTTGGTGGCATGTGAAATCCGCATGTGGAGCATTCGTTTGTGTGGGATGCTCATTCAGGTTCATTCCTAGATAATGCACTCAAAGGGCACTAAGCATAGAGTGTGAAAACTGAGTTTCCTGGAGAGCTGCTTGGAAGCCTGATGGTGTGTGAAGTTAGTGAGCCAAATGGAGTTGTTCTCCCTCAAGAACCACTCGGCTGATCCATCTTCAATATGCCCTTCACCAACATGCAGTGTTTCCTTGATTGAATTAGCTCTCACACCAATATTTGCGTCTACAGCCTTTGCATTGAGGGCTATCTGAAAACGGCTGTGGCGCTGAAGTTGCCTGAGAATGTGGAGTTGGTGGCATGTGAAACCCGCATGTGGAGCATTCGTTTGTGTGGGATGCTCACCAAGCTTCATTTCAGTCCTAGGCACTCAAAGGGCACTAAGCATAGAGTGTGAAAACTGAGTTTCCTGGAGAGCTGCTTGGACGCCTGATGGTGTGTGAAGTTAGTGAGCCAAATGGAGTTGTTCTCCCACAAGAACCACTCGGCTGATCCTTCTTCAATATGCCCTTCACCAACATGCAGTGTTTCCTTGATTGAATTAGCTCTCACACCAATATGTGCGTCTAGGTCCTTTGCATTGAGGGCTATCTGAAAACGGCTGTGGCGCTGAAGTTGCCTGAGAATGTGGAGTTGGTGGCATGTGAAACCCGCATGTGGAGCATTCGTTTGTGTGGGATGCTCACCAAGCTTCATTTCAGTCCTAGGCACTCAAAGGGCACTAAGCATAGAGTGTGAAAACTGAGTTTCCTGGAGAGCTGCTTGGAAGCCTGATGGTGTGTGAAGTTAGTGAGCCAAATGGAGTTGTTCTCCCACAAGAACCACTCGGCTGATCCTTCTTCAATATGCCCTTCACCAACATGCAGTGTTTCCTTGATTGAATTAGCTCTCACACCAATATTTGCGTCTAGAGCCTTTGCATTGAGGGCTATCTGAAAACGGCTGTGGCGCTGAAGTTGCCTGAGAATGTGGAGTTGGTGGCATGTGAAACCCGCATGTGGAGCATTCGTTTGTGTGGGATGCTCACCAAGCTTCATTTCAGTCCTAGGCACTCTAAGGGCACTAAGCATAGAGTGTGAAAACTGAGTTTCCTGGAGAGCTGCTTGGAAGCCTGATGGTGTGTGAAGTTAGTGAGCCAAATGGAGTTGTTCTCCCACAATAACCACTCTGCTGATCCTTCTTCAATATGCCCTTCACCAACATGCAGTGTTTCCTTGATTGAATTAGCTCTCACACCAATATTTGCGTCTAGAGAATTTGCATTGAGGGCTATCTGAAAACGGCTGTGGCGCTGAAGTTGCCTGAGAATGTGGAGTTGGTGGCATGTGAAACCCGCATGTGGAGCATTCGTTTGTGTGGGATGCTCACCAAGGTTCATTCCTAGATAATGCACTCAAAGGGCACTAAGCATAAAGTGTGAAAACTGAGTTTTCTTGAGAGCTGCTTGGAAGCCTGATGGTGTGTGAAGTTAGTGAGCCAAATGGAGTTGTTCTCCCAGAAGAACCACTCGGCTGATCCTTCTTCAATATGCCCTTCACCAACATGCAGTGTTTTCTTGATTGAATTAGCTCTCACACCAATATTTGCGTCTAGAGCCTTTGCATTGAGGGCTATCTGAAAACGGCTGTGGCGCTGAAGTTGCCTGAGAATGTGGAGTTGGTGGCATGTGAAACCCGCATGTGGAGCATTCGTTTGTGTCGGATGCCCTACCAGGTTCATTCCTAGATAATGCACTCAAAGGGCACTAAGCATAGAGTGTGCAAACTGAGTTTCCTTGAGAGCTGCTTGGAAGCCTGATGGTGTGTGAAGTTAGTGAGCCAAATGGAGTTGTTCTCCCACAAGAACCACTCGGCTGATCCTTCTTCAATATGCCCTTCACCAACATGCAGTGTTTCCTTGATTGAATTAGCTCTCACACCAATATTTGCGTCTAGAGAATTTGCATTGAGGGCTATCTGAAAACGGCTGTGGCGCTGAAGTTGCCTGAGAATGTGGAGTTGGTGGCATGTGAAACCCGCATGTGGAGCATTCGTTTGTGTAGGATGCTCACCAAGCTTCATTTCAGTCCTAGGCACTCAAAGGGCACTAAGCATAGAGTGTGAAAACTGAGTTTCCTTGAGAGCTGCTTGGAAGCCTGATGGTGTGTGAAGTTAGTGAGCCAAATGGAGTTGTTCTCCCACAAGAACCACTCGGCTGATCCTTCTTCAATATGCCCTTCACCAACATGCAGTGTTTCCTTGATTGAATTAGCTCTCGCACCAATATTTGCGTCTAGAACCTTTGCATTGAGGGCTATCTGAAAACAGCTGTGGCGCTGAAGTTGCCTGAGAATGTGGAGTTGGTGGCATGTGAAACCCGCATGTGGAGCATTCGTTTGTGTGAGATGTTCACCAAGCTTCATTTCAGTCCTAGGCACTCAAAGGGCAGTAAGCATAGAGTGTGAAAACTGAGTTTCCTTGAGAGCTGCTTGGAAGCCTGATGGTGTGTGAAGTTAGTGAGCCAAATGGAGTTGTTCTCCCACAAGAACCACTCGGCTGATCCTTCTTCAATATGCCCTTCACCAACATGCAGTGTTTCCTTGATTGAATTAGCTCTCACACCAATATGTGCGTCTAGGTCCTTTGCATTGAGGGCTATCTGAAAACGGCTGTGGCGCTGAAGTTGCCTGAGAATGTGGAGTTGGTGGCATGTGAAACCCGCATGTGGAGCATTCGTTTGTGTGGGATGCTCACCAAGCTTCATTTCAGTCCTAGGCACTCAAAGGGCACTAAGCATAGAGTGTGAAAACTGAGTTTCCTGGAGAGCTGCTTGGAAGCCTGATGGTGTGTGAAGTTAGTGAGCCAAATGGAGTTGTTCTCCCACAAGAACCACTCGGCTGATCCTTCTTCAATATGCCCTTCACCAACATGCAGTGTTTCCTTGATTGAATTAGCTCTCACACCAATATTTGCGTCTAGAGCCTTTGCATTGAGGGCTATCTGAAAACGGCTGTGGCGCTGAAGTTGCCTGAGAATGTGGAGTTGGTGGCATGTGAAACCCGCATGTGGAGCATTCGTTTGTGTGGGATGCTCACCAAGCTTCATTTCAGTCCTAGGCACTCAAAGGGCACTAAGCATAGAGTGTGAAAACTGAGTTTCCTGGAGAGCTGCTTGGAAGCCTGATGGTGTGTGAAGTTAGTGAGCCAAATGGAGTTGTTCTCCCACAATAACCACTCGGCTGATCCTTCTTCAATATGCCCTTCACCAACATGCAGTGTTTCCTTGATTGAATTAGCTCTCACACCAATATTTGCGTCTAGAGAATTTGCATTGAGGGCTATCTGAAAACGGCTGTGGCGCTGAAGTTGCCTGAGAATGTGGAGTTGGTGGCATGTGAAACCCACATGTGGAGCATTCGTTTGTGTGGGATGCTCACCAAGGTTCATTCCTAGATAATGCACTCAAAGGGCACTAAGCATAAAGTGTGAAAACTGAGTTTCCTGGAGAGCTGCTTGGAAGCCTGATGGTGTGTGAAGTTAGTGAGCCAAATGGAGTTGTTCTCCCACAAGAACCACTCGGCTGATCCTTCTTCAATATGCCCTTCACCAACATGCAGTGTTTTCTTGATTGAATTAGCTCTCACACAAATATTTGCGTCTAGAGCCTTTGCATTGAGGGCTATCTGAAAACGGCTGTGGGGCTGAAGTTGCCTGAGAATGTGGAGTTGGTGGCATGTGAAACCCGCATGTGGAGCATTCGTTTGTGTCGGATGCCCTACCAGGTTCATTGCTAGATAATGCACTCAAAGGGCACTAAGCATAGAGTGTGAAAACTGAGTTTCCTTGAGAGCTGCTTGGAAGCCTGATGGTGTGTGAAGTTAGTGAGCCAAATGGAGTTGTTCTCCCACAAGAACCACTCGGCCGATGCTTCTTCAATATGCCCTTCACCAACATGCAGTGTTTCCTTGATTGAATTAGCTCTCGCAGCAATATTTGCGTCTAGAACCTTTGCATTTAGGGCTATCTGAAAAGCGCTGTGACGCTGAAGTTGCCTGAGAATGTGGAGTTGGTGGCATGTGAAACCCGCATGTGGAGCATTCGTTTGTGTGAGATGCTCACCAAGCTTCATTTCAGTCCTAGGCATTCAAAGGGCACTAAGCATAGAGTGTGAAAACTGAGTTTCCTTGAGAGCTGCTTGGAAGCCTGATGGTGTGTGAAGTTAGTGAGCCAACTGGAGTTGTTCTCCCACAAGAACCACTCAGCTGATCCTTCTTCAATATGCCCTTCACCAACATGCAGTGTTTCCTTGATTGAATTAGCTCTCACACCAATATTTGCGTCTAGAGCCTTTGCATTGAGGGCTATCTGAAAACGGCTGTGGGGCTGAAGTTGCCTGTGAATGTGGAGTTGGTGGCATGTGAAACCCGCGTGTGGAGCATTCGTTTGTGTGGGATGCTCACCAAGCTTCATTTCAGTCCTAGGCACTCAAAGGGCACTAAGCATAGAGTGTGAAAACTGAGTTTCCTGGAGAGCTGCTTGGAAGCCTGATGGTGTATGAAGTTAGTGAGCCAAATGGAGTTGTTCTCCCACAAGAACCACTCGGCTGATCCTTCTTCAATATGCCCTTCACCAACATGCAGTGTTTCCTTGATTGAATTAGCTCTCACACCAATATTTGCGTCTAGAGAATTTGCATTGAGGGCTATCTGAAAACGGCTGTGGCGCTGAAGTTGCCTGAGAATGTGGAGTTGGTGGCATGTGAAACCCGCATGTGGAGCATTCGTTTGTGTGGGATGCTCACCCAGGTTCTTTCCTAGATAATGCACTCAAAGGGCACTAAGCATAGAGTGGGAAAACTGAGTTTCCTGGAGAGCTGCTTGGAAGCCTGATGGTGTGTGAAGTTAGTGAGCCAAATGGAGTTGTTCTCCCACAAGAACCACTCGGCTGATCCTTCTTCAATATGCCCTTCACCAACATGCAGTGTTTCCTTGATTGAATTAGCTCTCACACCAATATTTGCGTCTAGAGCCTTTGCCTGAGGGCTTTCTGAAAACGGCTGTGGCGCTGAAGTTGCCTGAGAATGTGGAGTTGGTGGCATGTGAAACCCGCATGTGGAGCATTCGTTTGTGTGGGATGCTCACCAAGCTTCATTTCAGTCCTAGGCACTCAAAGGGCACTAAGCATAGAGTGTGAAAACTGAGTTTCCTGGAGAGCTGCTTGGAAGCCTGATGGTGTGTGAAGTTAGTGAGCCAAATGGAGTTGTTCTCCCACAAGAACCACTCGGCTGATCCTTCTTCAATATGCCCTTCACCAACATGCAGTGTTTCCTTGATTGAATTAGCTCTCACAGCAATATTTGCGTCTAGAGCCTTTGCATTGAGGGCTATCTGAAAAGGGCTGTGGCGCTGAAGTTGCCTGAGAATGTGGAGTTGGTGGCATGTGAAACCCGCATGTGGAGCATTCGTTTGTGTGGGATGCTCACCAAGCTTCATTTCAGTCCTGGGCACTCAAAGGGCACTAAGCATAGAGTGTGAAAACTGAGTTTCCTGGAGAGCTGCTTGGAAGCCTGATGGTGTGTGAAGTTAGTGAGCCAAATGGAGTTGTTCTCCCACAAGAACCACTCGGCTGATCCTTCTTCAATATGCCCTTCACCAACATGCAGTGTTTCCTTGATTGAATTAGCTCTCACACCAATATTTGCGTCTAGAGCCTTTGCATTGTGGGCTATCTGAAAACGGCTGTGGCGCTGAAGTTGCCTGAGAATGTGGAGTTGGTGGCATGTGAAACCCGCATGTGGAGCATTCGTTTGTGTGGGATGCTCACCCAGGTTCATTCCTAGATAATGCACTCAAAGGGCACTAAGCATAGAGTGTGAAAACTGAGTTTCCTTGAGAGCTGCTTGGAAGCCTGATGGTGTGTGAAGTTAGTGAGCCAAATGGAGTTGTTCTCCCACAAGAACCACTCGGCCGATCCTTCTTCAATATGCCCTTCACCAACATGCAGTGTTTCCTTGATTGAATTAGCTCTCGCACCAATATTTGCGTCTAGAGCCTTTGCATTGAGGGCTATCTGAAAACGGCTGTGGCGCTGAAGTTGCCTGAGAATGTGGAGTTGGTGGCATGTGAAACCCGCATGTGGAGCATTCGTTTGTGTAGGATGCTCACCAAGCTTCATTTCAGTCCTAGGCACTCAAAGGGCACTAAGCATAGAGTGTGAAAACTGAGTTTCCTGGAGAGCTGCTTGGAAGCCTGATGGTGTGTGAAGTTAGTGAGCCAAATGGAGTTGTTCTCCCACAAGCACCACTCGGCTGATCCTTCTTCAATATGCCCTTCACCAACATGCAGTGTTTCCTTGATTGAATTAGCTCTCACACCAATATTTGCGTCTAGAGCCTTTGCATTGAGGGCTATCTGAAAATGGCTGTGGCGCGGAAGTTGCCTGAGAATGTGGAGTTGGTGGCATGTGAAACCCGCATGTGGAGCATTCGTTTGTGTGGAATGCTTTACCAGGTTCATTCCTAGATAATGCACTCTAAGGGCACTAAGCATAGAGTGTGAAAACTGAGTTTCCTTGAGAGCTGCTTGGAAGCCTGATGGTATGTGAAGTTAGTGAGCCAAATGGAGTTGTTCTCCCACAAGAACCAATCGACTGATCCTTCTTCAATATGCCCTTCACTAACATGCAGTGTTTTCTTGATTGAATTAGCTCTCACACCAATATTTGCGTCTAGAGCCTTTGCATTGAGGGCTATCTGAAAACGGCTGTGGCGCTGAAGTTGCCTGAGAATGTGGAGTTGGTGGCATGTGAAACCCGCATGTGGAGCATTCGTTTGTGTCGGATGCTCACCAAGCTTCATTTCAGTCCTAGGCACTCAAAGGGCACTAAGCATAGAGTGTGAAAAGTGAGTTTCCTTGAGAGCTGCTTGGAAGCCTGATGGTGTGTGAAGTTAGTGAGCCAAATGGAGTTGTTCTCTCACAAGAACCACTCGGCTGATCCTTCTTCAATATGCCCTTCACCAACATGCAGTGTTTCCTTGATTGAATTAGCTCTCACACCAATATTTGCGTCTAGAGCCTTTGCATTGAGGGCTATCTGAAAACGGCTGTGGCGCTGAAGTTGCCTGAGAATGTGGAGTTGGTGGCATGTGAAACCCGCATGTGGAGCATTCGTTTGTGTGGGATGCTCACCAAGCTTCATTTCAGTCCTAGGCACTCAAAGGGCACTAAGCATAGAGTGTGAAAACTGAGTTTCCTGGAGAGCTGCTTGGAAGCCTGATGGTGTGTGAAGTTAGTGAGCCAAATGGAGTTGTTCTCCCACAAGAACCACTCGGCTGATCCTTCTTCAATATGCCCTTCACCAACATGCAGTGTTTCCTTGATTGAATTAGCTCTCACACCAATATTTGCGTCTAGAGCCTTTGCATTGTGGGCTATCTGAAAACGGCTGTGGCGCTGAAGTTGCCTGAGAATGTGGAGTTGGTGGCATGTGAAACCCGCATGTGGAGCATTCGTTTGTGTGGGATGCTCACCCAGGTTCATTCCTAGATAATGCACTCAAAGGGCACTAAGCATAGAGTGTGAAAACTGAGTTTCCTTGAGAGCTGCTTGGAAGCCTGATGGTGTGTGAAGTTAGTGAGCCAAATGGAGTTGTTCTCCCACAAGAACCACTCGGCTGATCCTTCTTGAATATGCCCTTCACCAACATGCAGTATTTCCTTGATTGAATTAGCTCTCGCACCAATATTTGCGTCTAGAGCCTTTGCATTGAGGGCTATCTGAAAACGGCTGTGGCGCTGAAGTTGCCTGAGAATGTGGAGTTGGTGGCATGTGAAACCCGCATGTGGAGCATTCGTTTGTGTGGGATGCTCACCAAGCTTCATTTCAGTCCTAGGCACTCAAAGGGCACTAAGCATAGAGTGTGAAAACTGAGTTTCCTGGAGAGCTGCTTGGAAGCCTGATGGTGTGTGAAGTTAGTGAGCCAAATGGAGTTGTTCTCCCACAAGAACCACTCGGCTGATCCTTCTTCAATATGCCCTTCACCAACATGCAGTGTTTCCTTGATTGAATTAGCTCTCACACCAATATTTGCGTCTAGAGCCTTTGCATTGTGGGCTATCTGAAAACGGCTGTGGCGCTGAAGTTGCCTGAGAATGTGGAGTTGGTGGCATGTGAAACCCGCATGTGGAGCATTCGTTTGTGTGGGATGCTCACCCAGGTTCATTCCTAGATAATGCACTCAAAGGGCACTAAGCATAGAGTGTGAAAACTGAGTTTCCTTGAGAGCTGCTTGGAAGCCTGATGGTGTGTGAAGTTAGTGAGCCAAATGGAGTTGTTCTCCCACAAGAACCACTCGGCCGATCCTTCTTCAATATGCCCTTCACCAACATGCAGTGTTTCCTTGATTGAATTAGCTCTCGCACCAATATTTGCGTCTAGAGCCTTTGCATTGAGGGCTATCTGAAAACGGCTGTGGCGCTGAAGTTGCCTGAGAATGTGGAGTTGGTGGCATGTGAAACCCGCATGTGGAGCATTCGTTTGTGTAGGATGCTCACCAAGCTTCATTTCAGTCCTAGGCACTCAAAGG
The DNA here is from genome assembly GCF_030435755.1 of Ochotona princeps. NCBI lineage: Eukaryota > Metazoa > Chordata > Mammalia > Lagomorpha > Ochotonidae > Ochotona > Ochotona princeps. Next base: position 34,466 of record NW_026697997.1, on the reverse strand, counting down.
GCACTAAGCATAGAGTGTGAAAACTGAGTTTCCTGGAGAGCTGCTTGGAAGCCTGATGGTGTGTGAAGTTAGTGAGCCAAATGGAGTTGTTCTCCCACAAGCACCACTCGGCTGATCCTTCTTCAATATGCCCTTCGCCAACATGCAGTGTTTCCTTGATTGAATTAGCTCTCACACCAATATTTGCGTCTAGAGCCTTTGCATTGAGGGCTATCTGAAAATGGCTGTGGCGCGGAAGTTGCCTGAGAATGTGGAGTTGGTGGCATGTGAAACCCGCATGTGGAGCATTCGTTTGTGTGGAATGCTCTACCAGGTTCATTCCTAGATAATGCACTCAAAGGGCACTAAGCATAGAGTGTGAAAACTGAGTTTCCTTGAGAGCTGCTTGGAAGCCTGATGGTATGTGAAGTTAGTGAGCCAAATGGAGTTGTTCTCCCACAAGAACCAATCGACTGATCCTTCTTCAATATGCCCTTCACTAACATGCAGTGTTTTCTTGATTGAATTAGCTCTCACACCAATATTTGCGTCTAGAGCCTTTGCATTGAGGGCTATCTGAAAACGGCTGTGTCGCTGAAGTTGCCTGAGAATGTGGAGTTGGTGGCATGTGAAACCCGCATGTGGAGCATTCGTTTGTGTGGGATGCTCACCAAGCTTCATTTCAGTCCTAGGCACTCAAAGGGCACTAAGCATAGAGTGTGAAAAGTGAGTTTCCTTGAGAGCTGCTTGGAAGCCTGATGGTGTGTGAAGTTAGTGAGCCAAATGGAGTTGTTCTCTCACAAGAACCACTAGGCTGATCCTTCTTCAATATGCCCTTCACCAACATGCAGTGTTTCCTTGATTGAATTAGCTCTCACACCAATATTTGTGTCTAGAGCCTTTGCATTGAGGGCTATCTGAAAACGGCTGTGGCGCTAAAGTTGCCTGAGAATGTGGAGTTGGTGGCATGTGAAACCCGCATGTGGAGCATTCGTTTGTGTGGGATGCTCACCAAGCTTCATTTCAGTCCTAGGCACTCAAAGGGCACTAAGCATAGAGTGTGAAAACTGAGTTTCCTTGAGAGCTGCTTGGAAGCCTGATGGTGTGTGAAGTTAGTGAGCCAAATGGAGTTGTTCTCCCACAAGAACCACTCGGCTGATCCTTCTTCAATATGCCATTCACCAACATGCAGTGTTTCCTTGATTGAATTAGCTCTCGCACCAATATTTGCGTCTACAGCCTTTGCATTGAGGGCTATCTGAAAACGGCTGTGGCGCTGAAGTTGCCTGAGAATGTGGAGTTGGTGGCATGTGAAACCCGCATGTGGAGCATTCGTTTGTGTAGAATGCTCACCAAGCTTCATTGCAGTCCTAGGCACTCAAAGGGCACTAAGCATAGAGTGTGAAAACTGAGTTTCCTGGAGAGCTGCTTGGAAGCCTGATGGTGAGTGAAGTTAGTGAGCCAAATGGAGTTGTTCTCCCACAAGAACCACTCGGCTGATCCTTCTTCAATATGCCCTTCACCAACATGCAGTGTTTCCTTGATTGAATTAGCTCTCACACCAATATTTGCGTCTAGAGCCTTTGCATTGAGGGCTATCTGAAAACGGCTGTGGCGCTGAAGTTGCCTGAGAATGTGGAGTTGGTGGCATGTGAAACCCGCATGTGGAGCATTCGTTTGTGTAGGATGTTCACCAAGCTTCATTTCAGTCCTAGGCACTCAAAGGGCACTAAGCATAGAGTGTGAAAACTGAGTTTCCTTGAGAGCTGCTTGGAAGCCTGATGGTGTGTGAAGTTAGTGAGCCAAATGGAGTTGTTCTCCCAGAAGAACCACTCGGCTGATCCTTCTTCAATATGCCCTTCACCAACATGCAGTGTTTCCTTGATTGAATTAGCTCTCACACCAATATTTGCGTCTAGAGCCTTTGCATTGAGGGCTATCTGAAAACGGCTGTGGCGCTGAAGTTGCCTGTGAATGTGGAGTTGGTGACATGTGAAACCCGCATGTGGAGCATTCGTTTGTGTGAGATGCTCCCCAAGCTTCATTTCAGTCCTAGGCACTCAAAGGGCACTAAGCATAGAGTGTGAAAACTGAGTTTCCTGGAGAGCTGCTTGGAAGCCTGATGGTGTGTGAAGTTAGTGAGCCAAATGGAGTTGTTCTCCCACAAGCACCACTCGGCTGATCCTTCTTCAATATGCCCTTCACCAACATGCAGTGTTTCCTTGATTGAATTAGCTCTCACACCAATATTTGCGTCTAGAGCCTTTGCATTGAAGGGTATCTGAAAACGGCTGTGGCGCTGAAGTTGCCTGTGAATGTGGAGTTGGTGGCATGTGAAACCCGCATGTGGAGCAATCGGTTGTGTGGGATGCTCACCCAGGTTCATTCCTAGATAATGCACTCAAAGGGCACTAAGCATAGAGTGTGAAAACTGAGTTTCCTTGAGAGCTGCTTGGAAGCCTAACGGTGTGTGAAGTTAGTGAGCCAAATGGAGTTGTTCTCCCACAAGAACCACTCGGCTGATCCTTCTTCAATAGGCCCTTCACCATCATGCAGTGTTTCCTTGATTGAATTAGCTCTCACACCAATATTTTCGTCTAGATCCTTTGCATTGAGGGCTATCTGAAAAGGGCTGTGGCGCTGAAGTTGCCTGAGAATGTGGAGTTGGTGGCATGTGAAACCCGCATGTGGAGCATTCGTTTGTGTAGGATGCTCTACCAGGTTCATTCCTAGATAATGCACTCAAAGGGCACTAAGCATAGAGTGTGAATACTGAGTTTCCTTGAGAGCTGCTTGGAAGCCTGATGGTGTGTGAAGTTAGTGAGCCAAATGGAGTTGTTCTCCCACAAGAACCACTCGGCTGATCCTTCTTCAATATGCCCTTCACCAACATGCAGTGTTTCCTTCATTGAATTAGCTCTCACACCAATATTTGCGTCTAGAGCCTTTGCATTGAGGGCTATCTGAAAAGGGCTGTGGCGCTGAAGTTGCCTGAGAATGTGGAGTTGGTGGCATGTGAAACCCGCATGTGGAGCATTCGTTTGTGTGGGATGCTCTACCATGTTCATTCCTAGATAATGCACTCAAAGGGCACTAAGCATAGAGTGTGAAAACTGAGTTTCCTTGAGAGCTGCTTGGAAGCCTGATGGTGTGTGAAGTTAGTGAGCCAAATGGAGTTGTTCTCCCACAAGAACCACTCGGCTGATCCTTCTTCAATATGCCCTTCACCAACATGCAGTGTTTCCTTGATTGAATTAGCTCTCACACCAATATTTGCGTCTAGAGCCTTTGCATTGAGGGCTATCTGAAAACGGCTGTGGCGCTGAAGTTGCCTGAGAATGTGGAGTTGGTGGCATGTGAAACCCGCATGTGGAGCATTCGTTTGTGTGGGATGCTCACCAAGCTTCATTTCAGTCCAAGGCACTCAAAGGGCACTAAGCATAGAGTGTGAAAACTGAGTTTCCTTGAGAGCTGCTTGGAAGCCTGATGGTGTGTGAAGTTAGTGAGCCAAATGGAGTTGTTCTCCCACAAGAACCACTCGGCTGATCCTTCTTCAATATGCCCTTCACCAACATGCAGTGTTTCCTTGATTGAATTAGCTCTCACACCAATATTTGCGTCTAGAGCCTTTGCATTGAAGGGTATCTGAAAACGGCTGTGGCGCTGAAGTTGCCTGTGAATGTGGAGTTGGTGGCATGTGAAACCCGCATGTGGAGCAATCGGTTGTGTGGGATGCTCACCCAGGTTCATTCCTAGATAATGCACTCAAAGGGCACTAAGCATAGAGTGTGAAAACTGAGTTTCCTTGAGAGCTGCTTGGAAGCCTAACGGTGTGTGAAGTTAGTGAGCCAAATGGAGTTGTTCTCCCACAAGAACCACTCGGCTGATCCTTCTTCAATAGGCCCTTCACCATCATGCAGTGTTTCCTTGATTGAATTAGCTCTCACACCAATATTTTCGTCTAGATCCTTTGCATTGAGGGCTATCTGAAAAGGGCTGTGGCGCTGAAGTTGCCTGAGAATGTGGAGTTGGTGGCATGTGAAACCCGCATGTGGAGCATTCGTTTGTGTAGGATGCTCTACCAGGTTCATTCCTAGATAATGCACTCAAAGGGCACTAAGCATAGAGTGTGAATACTGAGTTTCCTTGAGAGCTGCTTGGAAGCCTGATGGTGTGTGAAGTTAGTGAGCCAAATGGAGTTGTTCTCCCACAAGAACCACTCGGCTGATCCTTCTTCAATATGCCCTTCACCAACATGCAGTGTTTCCTTCATTGAATTAGCTCTCACACCAATATTTGCGTCTAGAGCCTTTGCATTGAGGGCTATCTGAAAAGGGCTGTGGCGCTGAAGTTGCCTGAGAATGTGGAGTTGGTGGCATGTGAAACCCGCATGTGGAGCATTCGTTTGTGTGGGATGCTCTACCATGTTCATTCCTAGATAATGCACTCAAAGGGCACTAAGCATAGAGTGTGAAACTGAGTTTCCTTGAGAGTGCTTGGAAGCCTGATGGTGTGTGAAGTTAGTGAGCCAAATGAGTTGTTCTCCCACAAGAACCACTCGGCTGATCCTTCTTCAATATGCCCTTCACCAACATGCAGTGTTTCCTTGATTGAATTAGCTCTCACACCAATATTTGCGTCTAGAGCCTTTGCATTGAGGGCTATCTGAAAACGGCTGTGGCGCTGAAGTTGCCTGAGAATGTGGAGTTGGTGGCATGTGAAAACCCGCATGTGGAGCATTCGTTTGTGTGGGATGCTCACCAAGCTTCATTTCAGTCCAAGGCACTCAAAGGGCACTAAGCATAGAGTGTGAAAACTGAGTTTCCTTGAGAGCTGCTTGGAAGCCTGATGGTGTGTGAAGTTAGTGAGCCAAATGGAGTTGTTCTCCCACAAGAACCACTCGGCTGATCCTTCTTCAATATGCCCTTCACCAACATGCAGTGTTTCCTTGATTGAATTAGCTCTCACACCAATATTTGCGTCTAGAGCCTTTGCATTGAGGGCTATCTGAAAACGGCTGTGGCGCTGAAGTTGCCTGAGAATGTGGAGTTGGTGGCATGTGAAACCCGCATGTGGAGCATTCGTTTGTGTAGAATGCTCACCAAGCTTCATTGCAGTCCTAGGCACTCAAAGGGCACTAAGCATAGAGTGTGAAAACTGAGTTTCCTTGAGAGCTGCTTGGAAGCCTGATGGTGAGTGAAGTTAGTGAGCCAAATGGAGTTGTTCTCCCACAAGAACCACTCGGCTGATCCTTCTTCAATATGCCCTTCACCAACATGCAGTGTTTCCTTGATTGAATTAGCTCTCACACCAATATTTGCGTCTAGAGCCTTTGCATTGAGGGCTATCTGAAAACGGCTGTGGCGCTGAAGTTGCCTGTGAATGTGGAGTTGGTGGCATGTGAAACCCGCATGTGGAGCATTCGTTTGTGTGAGATGCTCACCAAGCTTCATTTCAGTCCTAGGCACTCAAAGGGCACTAAGCATAGAGTGTGAAAACTGAGTTTCCTGGAGAGCTGCTTGGAAGCCTGATGGTGTGTGAAGTTAGTGAGCCAAATGGAGTTGTTCTCCCACAAGCACCACTCGGCTGATCCTTCTTCAATATGCCCTTCACCAACATGCAGTGTTTCCTTGATTGAATTAGCTCTCACACCAATATTTGCGTCTAGAGCCTTTGCATTGAAGGCTATCTGAAAACGGCTGTGGCGCTGAAGTTGCCTGTGAATGTGGAGTTGGTGGCATGTGAAACCCGCATGTGGAGCAATCGGTTGTGTGGGATGCTCACCCAGGTTCATTCCTAGATAATGCACTCAAAGGGCACTAAGCATAGAGTGTGAAAACTGAGTTTCCTTGAGAGCTGCTTGGAAGCCTGACGGTGTGTGAAGTTAGTGAGCCAAATGGAGTTGTTCTCCCACAAGAACCACTCGGCTGATCCTTCTTCAATAGGCCCTTCACCAACATGCAGTGTTTCCTTGATTGAATTAGCTCTCACACCAATATTTTCGTCTAGATCCTTTGCATTGAGGGCTATCTGAAAAGGGCTGTGGCGCTGAAGTTGCCTGAGAATGTGGAGTTGGTGGCATGTGAAACCCGCATGTGGAGCATTCGTTTGTGTAGGATGCTCTACCAGGTTCATTCCTAGATAATGCACTCAAAGGGCACTAAGCATAGAGTGTGAATACTGAGTTTCCTTGAGAGCTGCTTGGAAGCCTGATGGTGTGTGAAGTTAGTGAGCCAAATGGAGTTGTTCTCCCACAAGAACCACTCGGCTGATCCTTCTTCAATATGCCCTTCACCAACATGCAGTGTTTCCTTGATTGAATTAGCTCTCACACCAATATTTGCGTCTAGAGCCTTTGCATTGAGGGCTATCTGAAAACGGCTGTGGCGCTGAAGTTGCCTGAGAATGTGGAGTTGGTGGCATGTGAAACCCGCATGTGGAGCATTTGTTTGTGTGGGATGCTCACCAAGCTTCATTTCAGTCCAAGGCACTCAAAGGGCACTAAGCATAGAGTGTGAAAACTGAGTTTCCTGGAGAGCTGTTTGGAAGCCTGATGGTGTGTGAAGTTAGTGAGCCAAATGGAGTTGTTCTCCCACAAGAACCACTCGGCTGATCCTTCTTCAATATGCCCTTCACCAACATGCAGTGTTTCCTTGATTGAATTAGCTCTCACACCAATATTTGCGTCTAGAGCCTTTGCATTGAGGGCTATCTGAAAACGGCTGTGGCGCTGAAGTTGCCTGAGAATGTGGAGTTGGTTGCATGTGAAACCCGCATGTGGAGCATTCATTTGTGTGGGATGCTCTACCAGGTTCTTTCCTAGATAATGCACTCAAAGGGCACTAAGCATGGAGTGTGAAAACTGAGTTTCCTGGAGAGCTGCTTGGAAGCCTGATGGTGTGTGAAGTTAGTGAGCCAAATGGAGTTGTTCTCCCACAAGAACCACTCGGCTGATCCTTCTTCAATATGCCCTTCACCAACATGCAGTGTTTCCTTGATTGAATTAGCTCTCACACCATTATTTGCGTCTAGGTCCTTTGCAATGAGGGCTATCTGAAAACGGCTGTGGCGCTGAAGTTGCCTGAGAATGTGGAGTTGGTGGCATGTGAAACCCGCATGTGGAGCATTCGTTTGTGTCGGATGCTCACCAAGCTTCATTTCAGTCCTTGGCACTCAAAGGGCACTAAGCATAGAGTGTGAAAACTGAGTTTCCTGGAGAGCTGCTTGGAAGCCTGATGGTGTGTGAAGTTAGTGAGCCAAATGGAGTTGTTCTCCCACAAGAACCACTCGGCTGATCCTTCTTCAATATGCCCTTCACCAACATGCAGTGTTTCCTTGATTGAATTAGCTCTCACACCAATATTTGCGTCTAGAGCCTTTGCATTGAGGGCTATCTGAAAACGGCTGTGGCGCTGAAGTTGCCTGAGAATGTGGAGTTGGTGGCATGTGAAACCCGCATGTGGAGCATTCGTTTGTGTAGGATGCTCACCAAGCTTCATTTCAGTCCTAGGCACTCAAAGGGCACTAAGCATAGAGTGTGAAAACTGAGTTTCCTTGAGAGCTGCTTGGAAGCCTGATGGTGTGTGAAGTTAGTGAGCCAAATGGAGTTGTTCTCCCAGAAGAACCACTCGGCTGATCTTTCTTCAATATGCCCTTCACCAACATGCAGTGTTTCCTTGATTGAATTAGCTCTCACACCAATATTTGCGTCTAGAGCCTTTGCATTGAGGGCTATCTGAAAGCGGCTGTGGCGCTGAAGTTGCCTGAGAATGTGGAGTTGGTGGCATGTGAAACCCACATGTGGAGCATTCGTTTGTGTAGGATGCTCTACCAGGTTCATTCCTAGATAATGCACTCAAAGGGCACTAAGCATAGAGTGTGAAAACTGAGTTTCCTGGAGAGCTGCTTGGAAGCCTGATGGTGTGTGAAGTTAGTGAGCCAAATGGAGTTGTTCTCCCACAAGAACCACTCGGCTGATCCTTCTTCAATATGCCCTTCACCAACATGCAGTGTTTCCTTGATTGAATTAGCTCTCACATCATTATTTGCGTCTAGAGCCTTTGCATTGAGGGCTATCTGAAAACGGCTGTGGCGCTGAAGTTGCCTGAGAATGTGGAGTTGGTGGCATGTGAAACCCGCATGTGGAGCATTCGTTTGTGTAGGATGCTCACCAAGCTTCATTTCAGTCCTAGGCACTCAAAGGGCACTAAGCATAGAGTGTGAAAACTGAGTTTCCTTGAGAGCTGCTTGGAAGCCTGATGGTGTGTGAAGTTAGTGAGCCAAATGGAGTTGTTCTCCCACAAGAACCACTCGGCTGATCCTTCTTCAATATGCCCTTCACCAACATGCAGTGTTTCCTTGATTGAATTAGCTCTCACACCAATATTTGCGTCTAGAGCCTTTGCATTGAGAGCTATCTGAAAACGGCTGTGGCGCTGAAGTTGCCTGAGAATGTGGAGTTGGTGGCATGTGAAACCCGCATGTGGAGCATTCGTTTGTGTAGGATGCTCACCAAGCTTCATTTCAGTCCTAGGCACTCAAAGGGCACTAAGCATAGAGTGTGAAAACTGAGTTTCCTTGAGAGCTGCTTGGAAGCCTGATGGTGTGTGAAGTTAGTGAGCCAAATGGAGTTGTTCTCCCACAAGAACCACTCGGCTGATCCTTCTTCAATATGCCCTTCACCAACATGCAGTGTTTCCTTGATTGAATTAGCTCTCACACCAATATTTGCGTCTAGAGCCTTTGCATTGAGGGCTATCTGAAAACGGCTGTGGCGCTGAAGTTGCCTGAGAATGTGGAGTTGGTGGCATGTGAAACCCGCATGTGGAGCATTCGTTTGTGTGGGATGCTCACCAAGCTTCATTTCAGTCCTTGGCACTCAAAGGGCACTAAGCATAGAGTGTGAAAACTGAGTTTCCTTGAGAGCTGCTTGGAAGCCTGATGGTGTGTGAAGTTAGTGAGCCAAATGGAGTTGTTCTCCCACAAGAACCACTCGGCTGATCCTTCTTCAATATGCCCTTCACCAACATGCAGTGTTTCCTTGATTGAATTAGCTCTCACACCAATATATGCGTCTAGGTCCTTTGCAATGAGGGCTATCTGAAAACGGCTGTGGCGCTGAAGTTGTCTGTGAATGTGGAGTTGGTGGCATGTGAAACCCGCATGTGGAGCATTCGTTTGTGTAGGATGCTCACCAAGCTTCATTTCAGTCCTAGGCACTCAAAGGGCACTAAGCATAGAGTGTGAAAACTGAGTTTCCTTGAGAGCTGCTTGGAAGCCTGATGGTGTGTGAAGTTAGTGAGCCAAATGGAGTTGTTCTCCCACAAGAACCACTCGGCTGATCCTTCTTCAATATGCCCTTCACCAACATGCAGTGTTTCCTTGATTGAATTAGCTCTCACAACAATATTTGCGTCTAGAGCCTTTGCATTGAGGGCTATCTGAAAACGGCTGTGGCGCTGAAGTTGCCTGAGAATGTGGAGTTGGTGGCATGTGAAACCCACATGTGGAGCATTCGTTTGTGTAGGATGCTCTACCAGGTTCATTCCTAGATAATGCACTCAAAGGGCACTAAGCATAGAGTGTGAAAACTGAGTTTCCTGGAGAGCTGCTTGGAAGCCTGATGGTGTGTGAAGTTAGTGAGCCAAATGGAGTTGTTCTCCCACAAGAACCACTCGGCTGATCCTTCTTCAATATGCCCTTCACCAACATGCAGTGTTTCCTTGATTGAATTAGCTCTCACACCATTATTTGCGTCTAGAGCCTTTGCATTGAGGGCTATCTGAAAACGGCTGTGGCGCTGAAGTTGCCTGAGAATGTGGAGTTGGTGGCATGTGAAACCCGCATGTGGAGCATTCGTTTGTGTAGGATGCTCACCAAGCTTCATTTCAGTCCTAGGCACTCAAAGGGCACTAAGCATAGAGTGTGAAAACTGAGTTTCCTTGAGAGCTGCTTGGAAGCCTGATGGTGTGTGAAGTTAGTGAGCCAAATGGAGTTGTTCTCCCACAAGAACCACTCGGCTGATCCTTCTTCAATATGCCCTTCACCAACATGCAGTGTTTCCTTGATTGAATTAGCTCTCACACCAATATTTGCGTCTAGAGCCTTTGCATTGAGGGCTATCTGAAAACGGCTGTGGCGCTGAAGTTGCCTGAGAATGTGGAGTTGGTGGCATGTGAAACCCGCATGTGGAGCATTCGTTTGTGTAGGATGCTCACCAAGCTTCATTTCAGTCCTAGGCACTCAAAGGGCACTAAGCATAGAGTGTGAAAACTGAGTTTCCTTGAGAGCTGCTTGGAAGCCTGATGGTGTGTGAAGTTAGTGAGCCAAATGGAGTTGTTCTCCCACAAGAACCACTCGGCTGATCCTTCTTCAATATGCCCTTCACCAACATGCAGTGTTTCCTTGATTGAATTAGCTCTCACACCAATATTTGCGTCTAGAGCCTTTGCATTGAGGGCTATCTGAAAACGGCTGTGGCGCTGAAGTTGCCTGAGAATGTGGAGTTGGTGGCATGTGAAACCCGCATGTGGAGCATTCGTTTGTGTAGGATGCTCACCAAGCTTCCTTTCAGTCCTAGGCACTCAAAGGGCACTAAGCATAGAGTGTGAAAACTGAGTTTCCTTGAGAGCTGCTTGGAAGCCTGATGGTGTGTGAAGTTAGTGAGCCAAATGGAGTTGTTCTCCCACAAGAACCACTCGGCTGATCCTTCTTCAATATGCCCTTCACCAACATGCAGTGTTTCCTTGATTGAATTAGCTCTCACACCAATATTTGCGTCTAGAGCCTTTGCATTGAGGGCTATCTGAAAACGGCTGTGGCGCTGAAGTTGCCTGAGAATGTGGAGTTGGTGGCATGTGAAACCCGCATGTGGAGCATTCGTTTGTGTAGGATGCTCTACCAGGTTCATTCCTAGATAATGCACTCAAAGGGCACTAAGCATAGAGTGTGAAAACTGAGTTTCCTTGAGAGCTGTTTGGAAGCCTGATGGTGTGTGAAGTTAGTGAGCCAAATGGAGTTGTTCTCCCACAAGAACCACTCGGCTGATCCTTCTTCAATATGCCCTTCACCAACATGCAGTGTTTCCTTGATTGAATTAGCTCTCACACCAATATTTGCGTCTAGAGCCTTTGCATTGAGGGCTATCTGAAAACGGCTGTGGCGCTGAAGTTGCCTGAGAATGTGGAGTTGGTGGCATGTGAAACCCGCATGTGGAGCATTCGTTTGTGTAGGATGCTCTACCAAGGTTCATTCCTAGATAATGCACTCAAAGGGCACTAAGCATAGAGTGTGAAAACTGAGTTTCCTTGAGAGCTGCTTGGAAGCCTGATGGTGTGTGAAGTTAGTGAGCCAAATGGAGTTGTTCTCCCACAAGAACCACTCGGCTGATCCTTCTTCAATATGCCCTTCACCAACATGCAGTGTTTCCTTGATTGAATTAGCTCTCACACCATTATTTGCGTCTAGAGCCTTTGCATTGAGGGCTATCTGAAAACGGCTGTGGCGCTGAAGTTGCCTGAGAATGTGGAGTTGGTGGCATGTGAAACCCGCATGTGGAGCATTCGTTTGTGTAGGATGCTCACCAAGCTTCATTTCAGTCCTAGGCACTCAAAGGGCACTAAGCATAGAGTGTGAAAACTGAGTTTCCTTGAGAGCTGCTTGGAAGCCTGATGGTGTGTGAAGTTAGTGAGCCAAATGGAGTTGTTCTCCCACAAGAACCACTCGGCTGATCCTTCTTCAATATGCCCTTCACCAACATGCAGTGTTTCCTTGATTGAATTAGCTCTCACACCAATATTTGCGTCTAGAGCCTTTGCATTGAGGGCTATCTGAAAACGGCTGTGGCGCTGAAGTTGCCTGAGAATGTGGAGTTGGTGGCATGTGAAACCCGCATGTGGAGCATTCGTTTGTGTAGGATGCTCACCAAGCTTCATTTCAGTCCTAGGCACTCAAAGGGCACTAAGCATAGAGTGTGAAAACTGAGTTTCCTTGAGAGCTGCTTGGAAGCCTGATGGTGTGTGAAGTTAGTGAGCCAAATGGAGTTGTTCTCCCACAAGAACCACTCGGCTGATCCTTCTTCAATATGCCCTTCACCAACATGCAGTGTTTCCTTGATTGAATTAGCTCTCACACCATTATTTGCGTCTAGAGCCTTTGCATTGAGGGCTATCTGAAAACGGCTGTGGCGCTGAAGTTGCCTGAGAATGTGGAGTTGGTGGCATGTGAAACCCGCATGTGGAGCATTCGTTTGTGTAGGATGCTCACCAAGCTTCATTTCAGTCCTAGGCACTCAAAGGGCACTAAGCATAGAGTGTGAAAACTGAGTTTCCTTGAGAGCTGCTTGGAAGCCTGATGGTGTGTGAAGTTAGTGAGCCAAATGGAGTTGTTCTCCCACAAGAACCACTCGGCTGATCCTTCTTCAATATGCCCTTCACCAACATGCAGTGTTTCCTTGATTGAATTAGCTCTCACACCAATATTTGCGTCTAGAGCCTTTGCATTGAGGGCTATCTGAAAACGGCTGTGGCGCTGAAGTTGCCTGAGAATGTGGAGTTGGTGGCATGTGAAACCCGCATGTGGAGCATTCGTTTGTGTAGGATGCTCACCAAGCTTCATTTCAGTCCTAGGCACTCAAAGGGCACTAAGCATAGAGTGTGAAAACTGAGTTTCCTTGAGAGCTGCTTGGAAGCCTGATGGTGTGTGAAGTTAGTGAGCCAAATGGAGTTGTTCTCCCACAAGAACCACTCGGCTGATCCTTCTTCAATATGCCCTTCACCAACATGCAGTGTTTCCTGATTGAATTAGCTCTCACACCAATATTTGCGTCTAGAGCCTTTGCATTGAGGGCTATCTGAAAACGGCTGTGGCGCTGAAGTTGCCTGAGAATGTGGAGTTGGTGGCATGTGAAACCCGCATGTGGAGCATTCGTTTGTGTAGGATGCTCTACCAGGTTCATTCCTAGATAATGCACTCAAAGGGCACTAAGCATAGAGTGTGAAAACTGAGTTTCCTTGAGAGCTGCTTGGAAGCCTGATGGTGTGTGAAGTTAGTGAGCCAAATGGAGTTGTTCTCCCACAAGAACCACTCGGCTGATCCTTCTTCAATATGCCCTTCACCAACATGCAGTGTTTCCTTGATTGAATTAGCTCTCACACCAATATTTGCGTCTAGAGCCTTTGCATTGAGGGCTATCTGAAAACGGCTGTGGCGCTGAAGTTGCCTGAGAATGTGGAGTTGGTGGCATGTGAAACCCGCATGTGGAGCATTCGTTTGTGTGGGATGCTCTACCAGGTTCTTTCCTAGATAATGCACTCAAAGGGCACTAAGCATGGAGTATGAAAACTGAGTTTCCTTGAGATCTGCTTGGAAGCCTGATGGTGTGTGAAGTTAGTGAGCCAAATGGAGTTGTTCTCCCACAAGAAACACTCGGCTGATCCTTCTTCAATATGCCCTTCACCAACATGCAGTGTTTCCTTGATTGAATTAGCTCTCACACCATTATTTGCGTCTAGGTCCTTTGCAATGAGGGCTATCTGAAAACGGCTGTGGCGCTGAAGTTGCCTGAGAATGTGGAGTTGGTGGCATGTGAAACCCGCATGTGGAGCATTCGTTTGTGTAGGATGCTCACCAAGCTTCATTTCAGTCCTAAGCACTCAAAGGGCACTAAGCATAGAGTGTGAAAACTGAGTTTCCTTGAGAGCTGCTTGGAAGCCTGATGGTGTGTGAAGTTAGTGAGCCAAATGGAGTTGTTCTCCCACAAGAACCACTCGGCTGATCCTTCTTCAATATGCCCTTCACCAACATGCAGTGTTTCCTTGATTGAATTAGCTCTCACACCAATATTTGCGTCTAGGTCCTTTGCAATGAGGGCTATCTGAAAACGGCTGTGGCGCTGAAGTTGCCTGAGAATGTGGAGTTGGTGGCATGTGAAACCCGCATGTGGAGCATTCGTTTGTGTAGGATGCTCACCAAGCTTCATTTCAGTCCTAGGCACTCAAAGGGCACTAAGCATAGAGTGTGAAAACTGAGTTTCCTTGAGAGCTGCTTGGAAGCCTGATGGTGTGTGAAGTTAGTGAGCCAAATGGAGTTGTTCTCACACAAGAACCACTCGGCTGATCCTTCTTCAATATGCCCTTCACCAACATGCAGTGTTTCCTTGATTGAATTAGCTCTCACACCAATATTTGCGTCTAGAGCCTTTGCATTGAGAGCTATCTGAAAACGGCTGTGGCGCTGAAGTTGCCTGAGAATGTGGAGTTGGTGGCATGTGAAACCCGCATGTGGAGCATTCGTTTGTGTAGGATGCTCACCAAGCTTCATTTCAGTCCTAGGCACTCAAAGGGCACTAAGCATAGAGTGTGAAAACTGAGTTTCCTTGAGAGCTGCTTGGAAGCCTGATGGTGTGTGAAGTTAGTGAGCCAAATGGAGTTGTTCTCCCACAAGAACCACTCGGCTGATCCTTCTTCAATATGCCCTTCACCAACATGCAGTGTTTCCTTGATTGAATTAGCTCTCACACCAATATTTGCGTCTAGAGCCTTTGCATTGAGGGCTATCTGAAAACGGCTGTGGCGCTGAAGTTGCCTGAGAATGTGGAGTTGGTGGCATGTGAAACCCGCATGTGGAGCATTCGTTTGTGTGGGATGCTCACCAAGCTTCATTTCAGTCCTTGGCACTCAAAGGGCACTAAGCATAGAGTGTGAAAACTGAGTTTCCTTGAGAGCTGCTTGGAAGCCTGATGGTGTGTGAAGTTAGTGAGCCAAATGGAGTTGTTCTCCCACAAGAACCACTCGGCTGATCCTTCTTCAATATGCCCTTCACCAACATGCAGTGTTTCCTTGATTGAATTAGCTCTCACACCAATATATGCGTCTAGGTCCTTTGCAATGAGGGCTATCTGAAAACGGCTGTGGCGCTGAAGTTGTCTGTGAATGTGGAGTTGGTGGCATGTGAAACCCGCATGTGGAGCATTCGTTTGTGTAGGATGCTCACCAAGCTTCATTTCAGTCCTAGGCACTCAAAGGGCACTAAGCATAGAGTGTGAAAACTGAGTTTCCTTGAGAGCTGCTTGGAAGCCTGATGGTGTGTGAAGTTAGTGAGCCAAATGGAGTTGTTCTCCCACAAGAACCACTCGGCTGATCCTTCTTCAATATGCCCTTCACCAACATGCAGTGTTTCCTTGATTGAATTAGCTCTCACAACAATATTTGCGTCTAGAGCCTTTGCATTGAGGGCTATCTGAAAACGGCTGTGGCGCTGAAGTTGCCTGAGAATGTGGAGTTGGTGGCATGTGAAACCCACATGTGGAGCATTCGTTTGTGTAGGATGCTCTACCAGGTTCATTCCTAGATAATGCACTCAAAGGGCACTAAGCATAGAGTGTGAAAACTGAGTTTCCTGGAGAGCTGCTTGGAAGCCTGATGGTGTGTGAAGTTAGTGAGCCAAATGGAGTTGTTCTCCCACAAGAACCACTCGGCTGATCCTTCTTCAATATGCCCTTCACCAACATGCAGTGTTTCCTTGATTGAATTAGCTCTCACACCATTATTTGCGTCTAGAGCCTTTGCATTGAGGGCTATCTGAAAACGGCTGTGGCGCTGAAGTTGCCTGAGAATGTGGAGTTGGTGGCATGTGAAACCCGCATGTGGAGCATTCGTTTGTGTAGGATGCTCACCAAGCTTCATTTCAGTCCTAGGCACTCAAAGGGCACTAAGCATAGAGTGTGAAAACTGAGTTTCCTTGAGAGCTGCTTGGAAGCCTGATGGTGTGTGAAGTTAGTGAGCCAAATGGAGTTGTTCTCCCACAAGAACCACTCGGCTGATCCTTCTTCAATATGCCCTTCACCAACATGCAGTGTTTCCTTGATTGAATTAGCTCTCACACCAATATTTGCGTCTAGAGCCTTTGCATTGAGGGCTATCTGAAAACGGCTGTGGCGCTGAAGTTGCCTGAGAATGTGGAGTTGGTGGCATGTGAAACCCGCATGTGGAGCATTCGTTTGTGTAGGATGCTCACCAAGCTTCATTTCAGTCCTAGGCACTCAAAGGGCACTAAGCATAGAGTGTGAAAACTGAGTTTCCTTGAGAGCTGCTTGGAAGCCTGATGGTGTGTGAAGTTAGTGAGCCAAATGGAGTTGTTCTCCCACAAGAACCACTCGGCTGATCCTTCTTCAATATGCCCTTCACCAACATGCAGTGTTTCCTTGATTGAATTAGCTCTCACACCAATATTTGCGTCTAGAGCCTTTGCATTGAGGGCTATCTGAAAACGGCTGTGGCGCTGAAGTTGCCTGAGAATGTGGAGTTGGTGGCATGTGAAACCCGCATGTGGAGCATTCGTTTGTGTAGGATGCTCACCAAGCTTCCTTTCAGTCCTAGGCACTCAAAGGGCACTAAGCATAGAGTGTGAAAACTGAGTTTCCTTGAGAGCTGCTTGGAAGCCTGATGGTGTGTGAAGTTAGTGAGCCAAATGGAGTTGTTCTCCCACAAGAACCACTCGGCTGATCCTTCTTCAATATGCCCTTCACCAACATGCAGTGTTTCCTTGATTGAATTAGCTCTCACACCAATATTTGCGTCTAGAGCCTTTGCATTGAGGGCTATCTGAAAACGGCTGTGGCGCTGAAGTTGCCTGAGAATGTGGAGTTGGTGGCATGTGAAACCCGCATGTGGAGCATTCGTTTGTGTAGGATGCTCTACCAGGTTCATTCCTAGATAATGCACTCAAAGGGCACTAAGCATAGAGTGTGAAAACTGAGTTTCCTTGAGAGCTGTTTGGAAGCCTGATGGTGTGTGAAGTTAGTGAGCCAAATGGAGTTGTTCTCCCACAAGAACCACTCGGCTGATCCTTCTTCAATATGCCCTTCACCAACATGCAGTGTTTCCTTGATTGAATTAGCTCTCACACCAATATTTGCGTCTAGAGCCTTTGCATTGAGGGCTATCTGAAAACGGCTGTGGCGCTGAAGTTGCCTGAGAATGTGGAGTTGGTGGCATGTGAAACCCGCATGTGGAGCATTCGTTTGTGTAGGATGCTCTACCAAGGTTCATTCCTAGATAATGCACTCAAAGGGCACTAAGCATAGAGTGTGAAAACTGAGTTTCCTTGAGAGCTGCTTGGAAGCCTGATGGTGTGTGAAGTTAGTGAGCCAAATGGAGTTGTTCTCCCACAAGAACCACTCGGCTGATCCTTCTTCAATATGCCCTTCACCAACATGCAGTGTTTCCTTGATTGAATTAGCTCTCACACCATTATTTGCGTCTAGAGCCTTTGCATTGAGGGCTATCTGAAAACGGCTGTGGCGCTGAAGTTGCCTGAGAATGTGGAGTTGGTGGCATGTGAAACCCGCATGTGGAGCATTCGTTTGTGTAGGATGCTCACCAAGCTTCATTTCAGTCCTAGGCACTCAAAGGGCACTAAGCATAGAGTGTGAAAACTGAGTTTCCTTGAGAGCTGCTTGGAAGCCTGATGGTGTGTGAAGTTAGTGAGCCAAATGGAGTTGTTCTCCCACAAGAACCACTCGGCTGATCCTTCTTCAATATGCCCTTCACCAACATGCAGTGTTTCCTTGATTGAATTAGCTCTCACACCAATATTTGCGTCTAGAGCCTTTGCATTGAGGGCTATCTGAAAACGGCTGTGGCGCTGAAGTTGCCTGAGAATGTGGAGTTGGTGGCATGTGAAACCCGCATGTGGAGCATTCGTTTGTGTAGGATGCTCACCAAGCTTCATTTCAGTCCTAGGCACTCAAAGGGCACTAAGCATAGAGTGTGAAAACTGAGTTTCCTTGAGAGCTGCTTGGAAGCCTGATGGTGTGTGAAGTTAGTGAGCCAAATGGAGTTGTTCTCCCACAAGAACCACTCGGCTGATCCTTCTTCAATATGCCCTTCACCAACATGCAGTGTTTCCTTGATTGAATTAGCTCTCACACCATTATTTGCGTCTAGAGCCTTTGCATTGAGGGCTATCTGAAAACGGCTGTGGCGCTGAAGTTGCCTGAGAATGTGGAGTTGGTGGCATGTGAAACCCGCATGTGGAGCATTCGTTTGTGTAGGATGCTCACCAAGCTTCATTTCAGTCCTAGGCACTCAAAGGGCACTAAGCATAGAGTGTGAAAACTGAGTTTCCTTGAGAGCTGCTTGGAAGCCTGATGGTGTGTGAAGTTAGTGAGCCAAATGGAGTTGTTCTCCCACAAGAACCACTCGGCTGATCCTTCTTCAATATGCCCTTCACCAACATGCAGTGTTTCCTTGATTGAATTAGCTCTCACACCAATATTTGCGTCTAGGTCCTTTGCAATGAGGGCTATCTGAAAACGGCTGTGGCGCTGAAGTTGCCTGAGAATGTGGAGTTGGTGGCATGTGAAACCCGCATGTGGAGCATTCGTTTGTGTAGGATGCTCACCAAGCTTCATTTCAGTCCTAGGCACTCAAAGGGCACTAAGCATAGAGTGTGAAAACTGAGTTTCCTTGAGAGCTGCTTGGAAGCCTGATGGTGTGTGAAGTTAGTGAGCCAAATGGAGTTGTTCTCACACAAGAACCACTCGGCTGATCCTTCTTCAATATGCCCTTCACCAACATGCAGTGTTTCCTTGATTGAATTAGCTCTCACACCAATATTTGCGTCTAGAGCCTTTGCATTGAGAGCTATCTGAAAACGGCTGTGGCGCTGAAGTTGCCTGAGAATGTGGAGTTGGTGGCATGTGAAACCCGCATGTGGAGCATTCGTTTGTGTAGGATGCTCACCAAGCTTCATTTCAGTCCTAGGCACTCAAAGGGCACTAAGCATAGAGTGTGAAAACTGAGTTTCCTTGAGAGCTGCTTGGAAGCCTGATGGTGTGTGAAGTTAGTGAGCCAAATGGAGTTGTTCTCCCACAAGAACCACTCGGCTGATCCTTCTTCAATATGCCCTTCACCAACATGCAGTGTTTCCTTGATTGAATTAGCTCTCACACCAATATTTGCGTCTAGAGCCTTTGCATTGAGGGCTATCTGAAAACGGCTGTGGCGCTGAAGTTGCCTGAGAATGTGGAGTTGGTGGCATGTGAAACCCGCATGTGGAGCATTCGTTTGTGTGGGATGCTCACCAAGCTTCATTTCAGTCCTTGGCACTCAAAGGGCACTAAGCATAGAGTGTGAAAACTGAGTTTCCTTGAGAGCTGCTTGGAAGCCTGATGGTGTGTGAAGTTAGTGAGCCAAATGGAGTTGTTCTCCCACAAGAACCACTCGGCTGATCCTTCTTCAATATGCCCTTCACCAACATGCAGTGTTTCCTTGATTGAATTAGCTCTCACACCAATATATGCGTCTAGGTCCTTTGCAATGAGGGCTATCTGAAAACGGCTGTGGCGCTGAAGTTGTCTGTGAATGTGGAGTTGGTGGCATGTGAAACCCGCATGTGGAGCATTCGTTTGTGTAGGATGCTCACCAAGCTTCATTTCAGTCCTAGGCACTCAAAGGGCACTAAGCATAGAGTGTGAAAACTGAGTTTCCTTGAGAGCTGCTTGGAAGCCTGATGGTGTGTGAAGTTAGTGAGCCAAATGGAGTTGTTCTCCCACAAGAAACACTCGGCTGATCCTTCTTCAATATGCCCTTCACCAACATGCAGTGTTTCCTTGATTGAATTAGCTCTCACAACAATATTTGCGTCTAGAGCCTTTGCATTGAGGGCTATCTGAAAACGGCTGTGGCGCTGAAGTTGCCTGAGAATGTGGAGTTGGTGGCATGTGAAACCCACATGTGGAGCATTCGTTTGTGTAGGATGCTCTACCAGGTTCATTCCTAGATAATGCACTCAAAGGGCACTAAGCATAGAGTGTGAAAACTGAGTTTCCTGGAGAGCTGCTTGGAAGCCTGATGGTGTGTGAAGTTAGTGAGCCAAATGGAGTTGTTCTCCCACAAGAACCACTCGGCTGATCCTTCTTCAATATGCCCTTCACCAACATGCAGTGTTTCCTTGATTGAATTAGCTCTCACACCATTATTTGCGTCTAGAGCCTTTGCATTGAGGGCTATCTGAAAACGGCTGTGGCGCTGAAGTTGCCTGAGAATGTGGAGTTGGTGGCATGTGAAACCCGCATGTGGAGCATTCGTTTGTGTAGGATGCTCACCAAGCTTCATTTCAGTCCTAGGCACTCAAAGGGCACTAAGCATAGAGTGTGAAAACTGAGTTTCCTTGAGAGCTGCTTGGAAGCCTGATGGTGTGTGAAGTTAGTGAGCCAAATGGAGTTGTTCTCCCACAAGAACCACTCGGCTGATCCTTCTTCAATATGCCCTTCACCAACATGCAGTGTTTCCTTGATTGAATTAGCTCTCACACCAATATTTGCGTCTAGAGCCTTTGCATTGAGGGCTATCTGAAAACGGCTGTGGCGCTGAAGTTGCCTGAGAATGTGGAGTTGGTGGCATGTGAAACCCGCATGTGGAGCATTCGTTTGTGTAGGATGCTCACCAAGCTTCATTTCAGTCCTAGGCACTCAAAGGGCACTAAGCATAGAGTGTGAAAACTGAGTTTCCTTGAGAGCTGCTTGGAAGCCTGATGGTGTGTGAAGTTAGTGAGCCAAATGGAGTTGTTCTCCCACAAGAACCACTCGGCTGATCCTTCTTCAATATGCCCTTCACCAACATGCAGTGTTTCCTTGATTGAATTAGCTCTCACACCAATATTTGCGTCTAGAGCCTTTGCATTGAGGGCTATCTGAAAACGGCTGTGGCGCTGAAGTTGCCTGAGAATGTGGAGTTGGTGGCATGTGAAACCCGCATGTGGAGCATTCGTTTGTGTAGGATGCTCACCAAGCTTCCTTTCAGTCCTAGGCACTCAAAGGGCACTAAGCATAGAGTGTGAAAACTGAGTTTCCTTGAGAGCTGCTTGGAAGCCTGATGGTGTGTGAAGTTAGTGAGCCAAATGGAGTTGTTCTCCCACAAGAACCACTCGGCTGATCCTTCTTCAATATGCCCTTCACCAACATGCAGTGTTTCCTTGATTGAATTAGCTCTCACACCAATATTTGCGTCTAGAGCCTTTGCATTGAGGGCTATCTGAAAACGGCTGTGGCGCTGAAGTTGCCTGAGAATGTGGAGTTGGTGGCATGTGAAACCCGCATGTGGAGCATTCGTTTGTGTAGGATGCTCTACCAGGTTCATTCCTAGATAATGCACTCAAAGGGCACTAAGCATAGAGTGTGAAAACTGAGTTTCCTTGAGAGCTGTTTGGAAGCCTGATGGTGTGTGAAGTTAGTGAGCCAAATGGAGTTGTTCTCCCACAAGAACCACTCGGCTGATCCTTCTTCAATATGCCCTTCACCAACATGCAGTGTTTCCTTGATTGAATTAGCTCTCACACCAATATTTGCGTCTAGAGCCTTTGCATTGAGGGCTATCTGAAAACGGCTGTGGCGCTGAAGTTGCCTGAGAATGTGGAGTTGGTGGCATGTGAAACCCGCATGTGGAGCATTCGTTTGTGTAGGATGCTCTACCAAGGTTCATTCCTAGATAATGCACTCAAAGGGCACTAAGCATAGAGTGTGAAAACTGAGTTTCCTTGAGAGCTGCTTGGAAGCCTGATGGTGTGTGAAGTTAGTGAGCCAAATGGAGTTGTTCTCCCACAAGAACCACTCGGCTGATCCTTCTTCAATATGCCCTTCACCAACATGCAGTGTTTCCTTGATTGAATTAGCTCTCACACCATTATTTGCGTCTAGAGCCTTTGCATTGAGGGCTATCTGAAAACGGCTGTGGCGCTGAAGTTGCCTGAGAATGTGGAGTTGGTGGCATGTGAAACCCGCATGTGGAGCATTCGTTTGTGTAGGATGCTCACCAAGCTTCATTTCAGTCCTAGGCACTCAAAGGGCACTAAGCATAGAGTGTGAAAACTGAGTTTCCTTGAGAGCTGCTTGGAAGCCTGATGGTGTGTGAAGTTAGTGAGCCAAATGGAGTTGTTCTCCCACAAGAACCACTCGGCTGATCCTTCTTCAATATGCCCTTCACCAACATGCAGTGTTTCCTTGATTGAATTAGCTCTCACACCAATATTTGCGTCTAGAGCCTTTGCATTGAGGGCTATCTGAAAACGGCTGTGGCGCTGAAGTTGCCTGAGAATGTGGAGTTGGTGGCATGTGAAACCCGCATGTGGAGCATTCGTTTGTGTAGGATGCTCACCAAGCTTCATTTCAGTCCTAGGCACTCAAAGGGCACTAAGCATAGAGTGTGAAAACTGAGTTTCCTTGAGAGCTGCTTGGAAGCCTGATGGTGTGTGAAGTTAGTGAGCCAAATGGAGTTGTTCTCCCACAAGAACCACTCGGCTGATCCTTCTTCAATATGCCCTTCACCAACATGCAGTGTTTCCTTGATTGAATTAGCTCTCACACCATTATTTGCGTCTAGAGCCTTTGCATTGAGGGCTATCTGAAAACGGCTGTGGCGCTGAAGTTGCCTGAGAATGTGGAGTTGGTGGCATGTGAAACCCGCATGTGGAGCATTCGTTTGTGTAGGATGCTCACCAAGCTTCATTTCAGTCCTAGGCACTCAAAGGGCACTAAGCATAGAGTGTGAAAACTGAGTTTCCTTGAGAGCTGCTTGGAAGCCTGATGGTGTGTGAAGTTAGTGAGCCAAATGGAGTTGTTCTCCCACAAGAACCACTCGGCTGATCCTTCTTCAATATGCCCTTCACCAACATGCAGTGTTTCCTTGATTGAATTAGCTCTCACACCAATATTTGCGTCTAGAGCCTTTGCATTGAGGGCTATCTGAAAACGGCTGTGGCGCTGAAGTTGCCTGAGAATGTGGAGTTGGTGGCATGTGAAACCCGCATGTGGAGCATTCGTTTGTGTAGGATGCTCACCAAGCTTCATTTCAGTCCTAGGCACTCAAAGGGCACTAAGCATAGAGTGTGAAAACTGAGTTTCCTTGAGAGCTGCTTGGAAGCCTGATGGTGTGTGAAGTTAGTGAGCCAAATGGAGTTGTTCTCCCACAAGAACCACTCGGCTGATCCTTCTTCAATATGCCCTTCACCAACATGCAGTGTTTCCTGATTGAATTAGCTCTCACACCAATATTTGCGTCTAGAGCCTTTGCATTGAGGGCTATCTGAAAACGGCTGTGGCGCTGAAGTTGCCTGAGAATGTGGAGTTGGTGGCATGTGAAACCCGCATGTGGAGCATTCGTTTGTGTAGGATGCTCTACCAGGTTCATTCCTAGATAATGCACTCAAAGGGCACTAAGCATAGAGTGTGAAAACTGAGTTTCCTTGAGAGCTGTTTGGAAGCCTGATGGTGTGTGAAGTTAGTGAGCCAAATGGAGTTGTTCTCCCACAAGAACCACTCGGCTGATCCTTCTTCAATATGCCCTTCACCAACATGCAGTGTTTCCTTGATTGAATTAGCTCTCACACCAATATTTGCGTCTAGAGCCTTTGCATTGAGGGCTATCTGAAAACGGCTGTGGCGCTGAAGTTGCCTGAGAATGTGGAGTTGGTGGCATGTGAAACCCGCATGTGGAGCATTCGTTTGTGTGGGATGCTCTACCAGGTTCTTTCCTAGATAATGCACTCAAAGGGCACTAAGCATGGAGTATGAAAACTGAGTTTCCTTGAGATCTGCTTGGAAGCCTGATGGTGTGTGAAGTTAGTGAGCCAAATGGAGTTGTTCTCCCACAAGAAACACTCGGCTGATCCTTCTTCAATATGCCCTTCACCAACATGCAGTGTTTCCTTGATTGAATTAGCTCTCACACCATTATTTGCGTCTAGGTCCTTTGCAATGAGGGCTATCTGAAAACGGCTGTGGCGCTGAAGTTGCCTGAGAATGTGGAGTTGGTGGCATGTGAAACCCGCATGTGGAGCATTCGTTTGTGTAGGATGCTCACCAAGCTTCATTTCAGTCCTAAGCACTCAAAGGGCACTAAGCATAGAGTGTGAAAACTGAGTTTCCTTGAGAGCTGCTTGGAAGCCTGATGGTGTGTGAAGTTAGTGAGCCAAATGGAGTTGTTCTCCCACAAGAACCACTCGGCTGATCCTTCTTCAATATGCCCTTCACCAACATGCAGTGTTTCCTTGATTGAATTAGCTCTCACACCAATATTTGCGTCTAGGTCCTTTGCAATGAGGGCTATCTGAAAACGGCTGTGGCGCTGAAGTTGCCTGAGAATGTGGAGTTGGTGGCATGTGAAACCCGCATGTGGAGCATTCGTTTGTGTAGGATGCTCACCAAGCTTCATTTCAGTCCTAGGCACTCAAAGGGCACTAAGCATAGAGTGTGAAAACTGAGTTTCCTTGAGAGCTGCTTGGAAGCCTGATGGTGTGTGAAGTTAGTGAGCCAAATGGAGTTGTTCTCACACAAGAACCACTCGGCTGATCCTTCTTCAATATGCCCTTCACCAACATGCAGTGTTTCCTTGATTGAATTAGCTCTCACACCAATATTTGCGTCTAGAGCCTTTGCATTGAGGGCTATCTGAAAACGGCTGTGGCGCTGAAGTTGCCTGAGAATGTGGAGTTGGTGGCATGTGAAACCCGCATGTGGAGCATTCGTTTGTGTAGGATGCTCTACCAGGTTCATTCCTAGATAATGCACTCAAAGGGCACTAAGCATAGAGTGTGAAAACTGAGTTTCCTTGAGAGCTGCTTGGAAGCCTGATGGTGTGTGAAGTTAGTGAGCCAAATGGAGTTGTTCTCCCACAAGAACCACTCGGCTGATCCTTCTTCAATATGCCCTTCACCAACATGCAGTGTTTCCTTGATTGAATTAGCTCTCACACCAATATTTGCGTCTAGAGCCTTTGCATTGAGGGCTATCTGAAAACGGCTGTGGCGCTGAAGTTGCCTGAGAATGTGGAGTTGGTGGCATGTGAAACCCGCATGTGGAGCATTCGTTTGTGTAGGATGCTCACCAAGCTTCATTTCAGTCCTAGGCACTCAAAGGGCACTAAGCATAGAGTGTGAAAACTGAGTTTCCTTGAGAGCTGCTTGGAAGCCTGATGGTGTGTGAAGTTAGTGAGCCAAATGGAGTTGTTCTCCCACAAGAACCACTCGGCTGATCCTTCTTCAATATGCCCTTCACCAACATGCAGTGTTTCCTTGATTGAATTAGCTCTCACACCAATATTTGCGTCTAGAGCCTTTGCATTGAGGGCTATCTGAAAACGGCTGTGGCGCTGAAGTTGCCTGAGAATGTGGAGTTGGTGGCATGTGAAACCCGCATGTGGAGCATTCGTTTGTGTGGGATGCTCTACCAGGTTCATTCCTAGATAATGCACTCAAAGGGCACTAAGCATAGAGTGTGAATACTGAGTTTCCTTGAGAGCTGCTTGGAAGCCTGATGGTGTGTGAAGTTAGTGAGCCAAATGGAGTTGTTCTCCCACAAGAACCACTCGGCTGATCCTTCTTCAATATGCCCTTCACCAACATGCAGTGTTTCCTTCATTGAATTAGCTCTCACACCAATATTTGCGTCTAGAGCCTTTGCATTGAGGGCTATCTGAAAACGGCTGTGGCGCTGAAGTTGCCTGAGAATGTGGAGTTGGTGGCATGTGAAACCCGCATGTGGAGCATTCGTTTGTGTAGGATGCTCTACCAGGTTCATTCCTAGATAATGCACTCAAAGGGCACTAAGCATAGAGTGTGAAAACTGAGTTTCCTTGAGAGCTGCTTGGAAGCCTGATGGTGTGTGAAGTTAGTGAGCCAAATGGAGTTGTTCTCCCACAAGAACCACTCGGCTGATCCTTCTTCAATATGCCCTTCACCAACATGCAGTGTTTCCTTGATTGAATTAGCTCTCACACCAATATTTGCGTCTAGAGCCTTTGCATTGAGGGCTATCTGAAAACGGCTGTGGCGCTGAAGTTGCCTGAGAATGTGGAGTTGGTGGCATGTGAAACCCGCATGTGGAGCATTCGTTTGTGTAGGATGCTCACCAAGCTTCATTTCAGTCCTAGGCACTCAAAGGGCACTAAGCATAGAGTGTGAAAACTGAGTTTCCTTGAGAGCTGCTTGGAAGCCTGATGGTGTGTGAAGTTAGTGAGCCAAATGGAGTTGTTCTCCCACAAGAACCACTCGGCTGATCCTTCTTCAATATGCCCTTCACCAACATGCAGTGTTTCCTTGATTGAATTAGCTCTCACACCAATATTTGCGTCTAGAGCCTTTGCATTGAGGGCTATCTGAAAACGGCTGTGGCGCTGAAGTTGCCTGAGAATGTGGAGTTGGTGGCATGTGAAACCCGCATGTGGAGCATTCGTTTGTGTGGGATGCTCTACCAGGTTCATTCCTAGATAATGCACTCAAAGGGCACTAAGCATAGAGTGTGAATACTGAGTTTCCTTGAGAGCTGCTTGGAAGCCTGATGGTGTGTGAAGTTAGTGAGCCAAATGGAGTTGTTCTCCCACAAGAACCACTCGGCTGATCCTTCTTCAATATGCCCTTCACCAACATGCAGTGTTTCCTTCATTGAATTAGCTCTCACACCAATATTTGCGTCTAGAGCCTTTGCATTGAGGGCTATCTGAAAAGGGCTGTGGCGCTGAAGTTGCCTGAGAATGTGGAGTTGGTGGCATGTGAAACCCGCATGTGGAGCATTCGTTTGTGTGGGATGCTCTACCATGTTCATTCCTAGATAATGCACTCAAAGGGCACTAAGCATAGAGTGTGAAAACTGAGTTTCCTTGAGAGCTGCTTGGAAGCCTGATGGTGTGTGAAGTTAGTGAGCCAAATGGAGTTGTTCTCCCACAAGAACCACTCGGCTGATCCTTCTTCAATATGCCCTTCACCAACATGCAGTGTTTCCTTGATTGAATTAGCTCTCACACCAATATTTGCGTCTAGAGCCTTTGCATTGAGGGCTATCTGAAAACGGCTGTGGCGCTGAAGTTGCCTGAGAATGTGGAGTTGGTGGCATGTGAAACCCGCATGTGGAGCATTCGTTTGTGTGGGATGCTCACCAAGCTTCATTTCAGTCCAAGGCACTCAAAGGGCACTAAGCATAGAGTGTGAAAACTGAGTTTCCTTGAGAGCTGCTTGGAAGCCTGATGGTGTGTGAAGTTAGTGAGCCAAATGGAGTTGTTCTCCCACAAGAACCACTCGGCTGATCCTTCTTCAATATGCCCTTCACCAACATGCAGTGTTTCCTTGATTGAATTAGCTCTCACACCAATATTTGCGTCTAGAGCCTTTGCATTGAGGGCTATCTGAAAACGGCTGTGGCGCTGAAGTTGCCTGAGAATGTGGAGTTGGTGGCATGTGAAACCCGCATGTGGAGCATTCGTTTGTGTAGAATGCTCACCAAGCTTCATTGCAGTCCTAGGCACTCAAAGGGCACTAAGCATAGAGTGTGAAAACTGA
This sequence comes from Ochotona princeps, assembly GCF_030435755.1. Classification (NCBI taxonomy): domain Eukaryota; kingdom Metazoa; phylum Chordata; class Mammalia; order Lagomorpha; family Ochotonidae; genus Ochotona; species Ochotona princeps. Next base: position 7,160 of record NW_026697997.1, on the reverse strand, counting down.
GTTTCCTTGAGAGCTGCTTGGAAGCCTGATGGTGAGTGAAGTTAGTGAGCCAAATGGAGTTGTTCTCCCACAAGAACCACTCGGCTGATCCTTCTTCAATATGCCCTTCACCAACATGCAGTGTTTCCTTGATTGAATTAGCTCTCACACCAATATTTGCGTCTAGAGCCTTTGCATTGAGGGCTATCTGAAAACGGCTGTGGCGCTGAAGTTGCCTGTGAATGTGGAGTTGGTGGCATGTGAAACCCGCATGTGGAGCATTCGTTTGTGTGAGATGCTCACCAAGCTTCATTTCAGTCCTAGGCACTCAAAGGGCACTAAGCATAGAGTGTGAAAACTGAGTTTCCTGGAGAGCTGCTTGGAAGCCTGATGGTGTGTGAAGTTAGTGAGCCAAATGGAGTTGTTCTCCCACAAGCACCACTCGGCTGATCCTTCTTCAATATGCCCTTCACCAACATGCAGTGTTTCCTTGATTGAATTAGCTCTCACACCAATATTTGCGTCTAGAGCCTTTGCATTGAAGGCTATCTGAAAACGGCTGTGGCGCTGAAGTTGCCTGTGAATGTGGAGTTGGTGGCATGTGAAACCCGCATGTGGAGCAATCGGTTGTGTGGGATGCTCACCCAGGTTCATTCCTAGATAATGCACTCAAAGGGCACTAAGCATAGAGTGTGAAAACTGAGTTTCCTTGAGAGCTGCTTGGAAGCCTGACGGTGTGTGAAGTTAGTGAGCCAAATGGAGTTGTTCTCCCACAAGAACCACTCGGCTGATCCTTCTTCAATAGGCCCTTCACCAACATGCAGTGTTTCCTTGATTGAATTAGCTCTCACACCAATATTTTCGTCTAGATCCTTTGCATTGAGGGCTATCTGAAAAGGGCTGTGGCGCTGAAGTTGCCTGAGAATGTGGAGTTGGTGGCATGTGAAACCCGCATGTGGAGCATTCGTTTGTGTAGGATGCTCTACCAGGTTCATTCCTAGATAATGCACTCAAAGGGCACTAAGCATAGAGTGTGAAAACTGAGTTTCCTGGAGAGCTGCTTGGAAGCCTGATGGTGTGTGAAGTTAGTGAGCCAAATGGAGTTGTTCTCCCACAAGAACCACTCGGCTGATCCTTCTTCAATATGCCCTTCACCAACATGCAGTGTTTCCTTGATTGAATTAGCTCTCACACCAATATTTGCGTCTAGAGCCTTTGCATTGAGGGCTATCTGAAAAACGGCTGTGGCGCTGAAGTTGCCTGAGAATGTGGAGTTGGTGGCATGTGAAACCCGCATGTGGAGCATTCGTTTGTGTAGGATGCTCACCAAGCTTCATTTCAGTCCTAGGCACTCAAAGGGCACTAAGCATAGAGTGTGAAAACTGAGTTTCCTTGAGAGCTGCTTGGAAGCCTGATGGTGTGTGAAGTTAGTGAGCCAAATGGAGTTGTTCTCCCAGAAGAACCACTCGGCTGATCCTTCTTCAATATGCCCTTCACCAACATGCAGTGTTTCCTTGATTGAATTAGCTCTCACACCAATATTTGCGTCTAGAGCCTTTGCATTGAGGGCTATCTGAAAGCGGCTGTGGCGCTGAAGTTGCCTGAGAATGTGGAGTTGGTGGCATGTGAAACCCACATGTGGAGCATTCGTTTGTGTAGGATGCTCTACCAGGTTCATTCCTAGATAATGCACTCAAAGGGCACTAAGCATAGAGTGTGAAAACTGAGTTTCCTGGAGAGCTGCTTGGAAGCCTGATGGTGTGTGAAGTTAGTGAGCCAAATGGAGTTGTTCTCCCACAAGAACCACTCGGCTGATCCTTCTTCAATATGCCCTTCACCAACATGCAGTGTTTCCTTGATTGAATTAGCTCTCACATCATTATTTGCGTCTAGAGCCTTTGCATTGAGGGTATCTGAAAACGGCTGTGGCGCTGAAGTTGCCTGAGAATGTGGAGTTGGTGGCATGTGAAACCCGCATGTGGAGCATTCGTTTGTGTAGGATGCTCACCAAGCTTCATTTCAGTCCTAGGCACTCAAAGGGCACTAAGCATAGAGTGTGAAAACTGAGTTTCCTTGAGAGCTGCTTGGAAGCCTGATGGTGTGTGAAGTTAGTGAGCCAAATGGAGTTGTTCTCCCACAAGAACCACTCGGCTGATCCTTCTTCAATATGCCCTTCGCCAACATGCAGTGTTTCCTTGATTGAATTAGCTCTCACACCAATATTTGCGTCTAGAGCCTTTGCATTGAGGGCTATCTGAAAACGGCTGTGGCGCTGAAGTTGCCTGAGAATGTGGAGTTGGTGGCATGTGAAACCCACATGTGGAGCATTCGTTTGTGTAGGATGCTCTACCAGGTTCATTCCTAGATAATGCACTCAAAGGGCACTAAGCATAGAATGTGAAAACTGAGTTTCCTGGAGAGCTGCTTGGAAGCCTGATGGTGTGTGAAGTTAGTGAGCCAAATGGAGTTGTTCTCCCACAAGAACCACTCGGCTGATCCTTCTTCAATATGCCCTTCACCAACATGCAGTGTTTCCTTGATTGAATTAGCTCTCACACCATTATTTGCGTCTAGAGCCTTTGCATTGAGGGCTATCTGAAAACGGCTGTGGCGCTGAAGTTGCCTGAGAATGTGGAGTTGGTGGCATGTGAAACCCGCATGTGGAGCATTCGTTTGTGTGGGATGCTCACCAAGCTTCATTTCAGTCCTAGGCACTCAAAGGGCACTAAGCATAGAGTGTGAAAACTGAGTTTCCTTGAGAGCTGCTTGGAAGCCTGATGGTGTGTGAAGTTAGTGAGCCAAATGGAGTTGTTCTCCCACAAGAACCACTCGGCTGATCCTTCTTCAATATGCCCTTCACCAACATGCAGTGTTTCCTTGATTGAATTAGCTCTCACACCAATATTTGCGTCTAGAGCCTTTGCATTGAGAGCTATCTGAAAACGGCTGTGGCGCTGAAGTTGCCTGAGAATGTGGAGTTGGTGGCATGTGAAACCCGCATGTGGAGCATTCGTTTGTGTAGGATGCTCACCAAGCTTCATTTCAGTCCTAGGCACTCAAAGGGCACTAAGCATAGAGTGTGAAAACTGAGTTTCCTTGAGAGCTGCTTGGAAGCCTGATGGTGTGTGAAGTTAGTGAGCCAAATGGAGTTGTTCTCCCACAAGAACCACTCGGCTGATCCTTCTTCAATATGCCCTTCACCAACATGCAGTGTTTCCTTGATTGAATTAGCTCTCACACCAATATTTGCGTCTAGAGCCTTTGCATTGAGGGCTAGCTGAAAACGGCTGTGGCGCTGAAGTTGCCTGAGAATGTGGAGTTGGTGGCATGTGAAACCCGCATGTGGAGCATTCGTTTGTGTGGGATGCTCACCAAGCTTCATTTCAGTCCTTGGCACTCAAAGGGCACTAAGCATAGAGTGTGAAAACTGAGTTTCCTTGAGAGCTGCTTGGAAGCCTGATGGTGTGTGAAGTTAGTGAGCCAAATGGAGTTGTTCTCCCACAAGAACCACTCGGCTGATCCTTCTTCAATATGCCCTTCACCAACATGCAGTGTTTCCTTGATTGAATTAGCTCTCACACCAATATTTGCGTCTAGGTCCTTTGCAATGAGGGCTATCTGAAAACGGCTGTGGCGCTGAAGTTGTCTGTGAATGTGGAGTTGGTGGCATGTGAAACCCGCATGTGGAGCATTCGTTTGTGTAGGATGCTCACCAAGCTTCATTTCAGTCCTAGGCACTCAAAGGGCACTAAGCATAGAGTGTGAAAACTGAGTTTCCTTGAGAGCTGCTTGGAAGCCTGATGGTGTGTGAAGTTAGTGAGCCAAATGGAGTTGTTCTCCCACAAGAACCACTCGGCTGATCCTTCTTCAATATGCCCTTCACCAACATGCAGTGTTTCCTTGATTGAATTAGCTCTCACAACAATATTTGCGTCTAGAGCCTTTGCATTGAGGGCTATCTGAAAACGGCTGTGGCGCTGAAGTTGCCTGAGAATGTGGAGTTGGTGGCATGTGAAACCCACATGTGGAGCATTCGTTTGTGTAGGATGCTCTACCAGGTTCATTCCTAGATAATGCACTCAAAGGGCACTAAGCATAGAGTGTGAAAACTGAGTTTCCTGGAGAGCTGCTTGGAAGCCTGATGGTGTGTGAAGTTAGTGAGCCAAATGGAGTTGTTCTCCCACAAGAACCACTCGGCTGATCCTTCTTCAATATGCCCTTCACCAACATGCAGTGTTTCCTTGATTGAATTAGCTCTCACACCATTATTTGCGTCTAGAGCCTTTGCATTGAGGGCTATCTGAAAACGGCTGTGGCGCTGAAGTTGCCTGAGAATGTGGAGTTGGTGGCATGTGAAACCCGTATGTGGAGCATTCGTTTGTGTAGGATGCTCACCAAGCTTCATTTCAGTCCTAGGCACTCAAAGGGCACTAAGCATAGAGTGTGAAAACTGAGTTTCCTTGAGAGCTGCTTGGAAGCCTGATGGTGTGTGAAGTTAGTGAGCCAAATGGAGTTGTTCTCCCACAAGAACCACTCGGCTGATCCTTCTTCAATATGCCCTTCACCAACATGCAGTGTTTCCTTGATTGAATTAGCTCTCACACCAATATTTGCGTCTAGAGCCTTTGCATTGAGGGCTATCTGAAAACGGCTGTGGCTCTGAAGTTGCCTGAGAATGTGGAGTTGGTGGCATGTGAAACCCGCATGTGGAGCATTCGTTTGTGTAGGATGCTCACCAAGCTTCATTTCAGTCCTAGGCACTCAAAGGGCACTAAGCATAGAGTGTGAAAACTGAGTTTCCTTGAGAGCTGCTTGGAAGCCTGATGGTGTGTGAAGTTAGTGAGCCAAATGGAGTTGTTCTCCCACAAGAACCACTCGGCTGATCCTTCTTCAATATGCCCTTCACCAACATGCAGTGTTTCCTTGATTGAATTAGCTCTCACACCAATATTTGCGTCTAGAGCCTTTGCATTGAGGGCTATCTGAAAACGGCTGTGGCGCTGAAGTTGCCTGAGAATGTGGAGTTGGTGGCATGTGAAACCCGCATGTGGAGCATTCGTTTGTGTAGGATGCTCACCAAGCTTCCTTTCAGTCCTAGGCACTCAAAGGGCACTAAGCATAGAGTGTGAAAACTGAGTTTCCTTGAGAGCTGCTTGGAAGCCTGATGGTGTGTGAAGTTAGTGAGCCAAATGGAGTTGTTCTCCCACAAGAACCACTCGGCTGATCCTTCTTCAATATGCCCTTCACCAACATGCAGTGTTTCCTTGATTGAATTAGCTCTCACACCAATATTTGCGTCTAGAGCCTTTGCATTGAGGGCTATCTGAAAACGGCTGTGGCGCTGAAGTTGCCTGAGAATGTGGAGTTGGTGGCATGTGAAACCCGCATGTGGAGCATTCGTTTGTGTAGGATGCTCTACCAGGTTCATTCCTAGATAATGCACTCAAAGGGCACTAAGCATAGAGTGTGAAAACTGAGTTTCCTTGAGAGCTGTTTGGAAGCCTGATGGTGTGTGAAGTTAGTGAGCCAAATGGAGTTGTTCTCCCACAAGAACCACTCGGCTGATCCTTCTTCAATATGCCCTTCACCAACATGCAGTGTTTCCTTGATTGAATTAGCTCTCACACCAATATTTGCGTCTAGAGCCTTTGCATTGAGGGCTATCTGAAAACGGCTGTGGCGCTGAAGTTGCCTGAGAATGTGGAGTTGGTGGCATGTGAAACCCGCATGTGGAGCATTCGTTTGTGTGGGATGCTCTACCAGGTTCTTTCCTAGATAATGCACTCAAAGGGCACTAAGCATGGAGTATGAAAACTGAGTTTCCTTGAGAGCTGCTTGGAAGCCTGATGGTGTGTGAAGTTAGTGAGCCAAATGGAGTTGTTCTCCCACAAGAACCACTCGGCTGATCCTTCTTCAATATGCCCTTCACCAACATGCAGTGTTTCCTTGATTGAATTAGCTCTCACACCATTATTTGCGTCTAGGTCCTGTGCAATGAGGGCTATCTGAAAACGGCTGTTGCGCTGAAGTTGCCTGAGAATGTGGAATTGGTGGCATGTGAAACCCGCATGTGGAGCATTCGTTTGTGTAGGATGCTCACCAAGCTTCATTTCAGTCCTAGGCACTCAAAGGGCACTAAGCATAGAGTGTGAAAACTGAGTTTCCTTGAGAGCTGCTTGGAAGCCTGATGGTGTGTGAAGTTAGTGAGCCAAATGGAGTTGTTCTCCCACAAGAACCACTCGGCTGATCCTTCTTCAATATGCCCTTCACCAACATGCAGTGTTTCCTTGATTGAATTAGCTCTCACACCAATACTTGCGTCTAGGTCCTTTGCAATGAGGGCTATCTGAAAACGGCTGTGGCGCTGAAGTTGCCTGAGAATGTGGAGTTGGTGGCATGTGAAACCCGCATGTGGAGCATTCGTTTGTGTAGGATGCTCACCAAGCTTCATTTCAGTCCTAGGCACTCAAAGGGCACTAAGCATAGAGTGTGAAAACTGAGTTTCCTTGAGAGCTGCTTGGAAGCCTGATGGTGTGTGAAGTTAGTGAGCCAAATGGAGTTGTTCTCACACAAGAACCACTCGGCTGATCCTTCTTCAATATGCCCTTCACCAACATGCAGTGTTTCCTTGATTGAATTAGCTCTCACACCAATATTTGCGTCTAGAGCCTTTGCATTGAGGGCTATCTGAAAACGGCTGTGGCGCTGAAGTTGCCTGAGAATGTGGAGTTGGTGGCATGTGAAACCCGCATGTGGAGCATTCGTTTGTGTAGGATGCTCTACCAAGGTTCATTCCTAGATAATGCACTCAAAGGGCACTAAGCATAGAGTGTGAAAACTGAGTTTCCTTGAGAGCTGCTTGGAAGCCTGATGGTGTGTGAAGTTAGTGAGCCAAATGGAGTTGTTCTCCCACAAGAACCACTCGGCTGATCCTTCTTCAATATGCCCTTCACCAACATGCAGTGTTTCCTTGATTGAATTAGCTCTCACACCATTATTTGCGTCTAGAGCCTTTGCATTGAGGGCTATCTGAAAACGGCTGTGGCGCTGAAGTTGCCTGAGAATGTGGAGTTGGTGGCATGTGAAACCCGCATGTGGAGCATTCGTTTGTGTAGGATGCTCACCAAGCTTCATTTCAGTCCTAGGCACTCAAAGGGCACTAAGCATAGAGTGTGAAAACT
>NW_026697996.1:0-32941 GCF_030435755.1 Ochotona princeps | reverse complement strand
TCATGCGGGTTTTCACATGCCACCAACTCCACATTCACAGGCAACTTCAGCGCCACAGCCGTTTTCAGATAGCCCTCAATGCAAAGGCTCTAGATGCAAATATTGGTGTGAGAGCTAATTCAATCAAGGAAACACTGCATGTTGGTGATGGGCATATTGAAGAAGGATCAGCCGAGTGGTTCTTGTGGGAGAACAACTCCATTTGGCTCACTAACTTCACACACCATCAGGCTTCCAAGCAGCTCTCAAGGAAACTCAGTTTTCACACTCTATGCTTAGTGCCCTTTGAGTACCTAGGACTGAAATGAAGCTTGGTGAGCATCCCACACAAACGAATGCGTCCACATGCGGGTTTCACATGCCACCAACTCCACATTCTCAGGCAACTTCAGCGCCACAGCCGTTTTCAGATAGCCCTCAATGCAAAGGCTCTAGACGCAAATATTGGTGTGAGAGCTAATCAATCAAGGAAACACTGCATGTTGGTGAAGGGCATATTGAAGAAGGATCAGCCGAGTGGTTCTTGTGGGAGAACAACTCCATTTGGCTCACTAACTTCACACACCATCAGGCTTCCAAGCAGCTCTCAAGGAAACTCAGTTTTCACACTCTATGCTTAGTGCCCTTTGAGTGCATTATCTAGGAATGAAGCCTGGTGAGCATCCACACAAACGAATGCTCCACATGCGGGTTTCACATGCCACCAACTCCACATTCTCAGGCAACTTCAGCGCCACAGCCGTTTTCAGATAGCCCTCAATGCAAAGGCTCTAGACGCAAATATTGGTGTGAGAGCTAATTCAATCAAGGAAACACTGCATGTTGGTGAAGGGCATATTGAAGAAGGATCAGCCGAGTGGTTCTTGTGGGAGAACAACTCCATTTGGCTCACTAACTTCACACACCATCAGGCTTCCAAGCAGCTCTCAAGGAAACTCAGTTTTCACACTCTATGCTTAGCTGCCCTTTGAGTGCATTATCTAGGAATGAACCTGGTAGAGCATCCCACAAAAACGAATGCTCCACATGCGGGTTTCACATGCCACCAACTCCACATTCACAGGCAACTTCAGCGCCACAGCCGTTTTCAGATAGCCCTCAATGCAAAGGCTCTAGACGCAAATATTGGTGTGAGAGCTAATTCAATCAAGGAAACACTGCATGTTGGTGAAGGGCATATTGAAGAAGGATCAGCCGAGTGGTTCTTGTGGGAGAACAACTCCATTTGGCTCACGAACTTCACACACCATCAGGCTTCCAAGCAGCTCTCAAGGAAACTCAGTTTTCACACTCTATGCTTACTGCCCTTTGAGTGCATTATCTAGGAATGAACCTGGTAGAGCATCCCACACAAACGAATGCTCCACATGCGGGTTTCACATGCCACCAACTGCCACATTCTCAGGCAACTTCAGCGCCACAGCCGTTTTCAGATAGCCCTCAATGCAAAGGCTCTAGACGCAAATATTGGTGTGAGAGCTAATTCAATCAAGGAAACACTGCATGTTGGTGAAGGGCATATTGAAGAAGGATCAGCCGAGTGGTTCCTTGTGGGAGAACAACTCCATTTGGCTCACTAACTTCACACACCATCAGGCTTCCAAGCAGCTCTCAAGGAAACTCAGTTTTCACACTCTATGCTTAGTGCCCTTTGAGTGCATTATCTAGGAATGAACCTGGTAGAGCATCCCACACAAACGAATGCTCCACATGCGGGTTTCACATGCCACCAACTCCACATTCTCAGGCAACTTCAGCGCCACAGCCGTTTTCAGATAGCCCTCAATGCAAAGGCTCTAGACGCAAATATTGGTGTGAGAGCTAATCAATCAAGGAAAAACTGCATGTTGGCGAAGGGCATATTGAAGAAGGATCAGCCGAGTGGTTCTTGTGGGAGAACAACTCCATTTGGCTCACTAACTTCACACACCATCAGGCTTCCAAGCAGCTCTCAAGGAAACTCAGTTTTCACACTCTATGCTTAGTGCCCTTTGAGTGCATTATCTAGGAATGAACCTGGTAGAGCATCCCACACAAACGAATGCTCCACATGCGGGTTTCACATGCCACCAACTCCACATTGCACAGGCAACTTCAGCGCCACAGCCGTTTTCAGATAGCCCTCAATGCAAAGGCTCTAGACGCAAATATTGGTGTGAGAGCTAATTCAATCAAGGAAACACTGCATGTTGGTGAAGGGCATATTGAAGAAGGATCAGCCGAGTGGTTCTTGTGGGAGAACAACTCCATTTGGCTCACTAACTTCACACACCATCAGGCTTCCAAGCAGCTCTCAAGGAAACTCAGTTTTCACACTCTATGCTTAGTGCCCTTTGAGTGCATTATCTAGGAATGAACCTGGTAGAGCATCCCACACAAACGAATGCTCCACATGCGGGTTTCACATGCCACCAACTCCACATTCTCAGGCAACTTCAGCGCCACAGCCGTTTTCAGATAGCCCTCAATGCAAAGGCTCTAGACGCAAATATTGGTGTGAGAGCTAATTCAATCAAGGAAACACTGCATGTTGGTGAAGGGCATATTGAAGAAGGATCAGCCGAGTGGTTCTTGTGGGAGAACAACTCCATTTGGCTCACTAACTTCACACACCATCAGGCTTCCAAGCAGCTCTCAAGGAAACTCAGTTTTCACACTCTATGCTTAGTGCCCTTTGAGTGCATTATCTAGGAATGAACCTGGTAGAGCATCCCACACAAACGAATGCTCCACATGCGGGTTTCACATGCCACCAACTCCACATTCTCAGGCAACTTCAGCGCCACAGCCGTTTTCAGATAGCCCTCAATGCAAAGGCTCTAGACGCAAATATTGGTGTGAGAGCTAATCAATCAAGGAAACACTGCATGTTGGTGAAGGGCATATTGAAGAAGGATCAGCCGAGTGGTTCTTGTGGGAGAACAACTCCATTTGGCTCACTAACTTCACACACCATCAGGCTTCCAAGCAGCTCTCAAGGAAACTCAGTTTTCACACTCTATGCTTAGTGCCCTTTGAGTGCATTATCTAGGAATGAACCTGGTAGAGCATCCCACACAAACGAATGCTCCACATGCGGGTTTCACATGCCACCAACTCCACATTCTCAGGCAACTTCAGCGCCACAGCCGTTTTCAGATAGCCCTCAATGCAAAGGCTCTAGACGCAAATATTGGTGTGAGAGCTAATCAATCAAGGAAACACTGCATGTTGGTGAAGGGCATATTGAAGAAGGATCAGCCGAGTGGTTCTTGTGGGAGAACAACTCCATTTGGCTCACTAACTTCACACACCATCAGGCTTCCAAGCAGCTCTCAAGGAAACTCAGTTTTCACACTCTATGCTTAGTGCCCTTTGAGTGCATTATCTAGGAATGAACCTGGTAGAGCATCCCACACAAACGAATGCTCCACATGCGGGTTTCACATGCCACCAACTCCACATTCTCAGGCAACTTCAGCGCCACAGCCGTTTTCAGATAGCCCTCAATGCAAAGGCTCTAGACGCAAATATTGGTGTGAGAGCTAATTCAATCAAGGAAACACTGCATGTTTGCGAAGGGCATATTGAAGAAGGATCAGCCGAGTGGTCTTGTGGGAGAACAACTCCATTTGGCTCACTAACTTCACACACCATCAGGCTTCCAAGCAGCTCTCAAGGAAACTCAGTTTTCACACTCTATGCTTAGTGCCCTTTGAGTGCATTATCTAGGAATGAACCTGGTAGAGCATCCCACACAAACGAATGCTCCACATGCGGGTTTCACATGCCACCAACTCCACATTGACAGGCAACTTCAGCGCCACAGCCGTTTTCAGATAGCCCTCAATGCAAAGGCTCTAGACGCAAATATTGGTGTGAGAGCTAATCAATCAAGGAAAAACTGCATGTTGGCGAAGGGCATATTGAAGAAGGATCAGCCGAGTGGTTCTTGTGGGAGAACAACTCCATTTGGCTCACTAACTTCACACACCATCAGGCTTCCAAGCAGCTCTCAAGGAAACTCAGTTTTCACACTCTATGCTTAGTGCCCTTTGAGTGCATTATCTAGGAATGAACCTGGTAGAGCATCCCACACAAACGAATGCTCCACATGCGGGTTTCACATGCCACCAACTCCACATTCACAGGCAACTTCAGCGCCACAGCCGTTTTCAGATAGCCCTCAATGCAAAGGCTCTAGACGCAAATATTGGTGTGAGAGCTAATTCAATCAAGGAAACACTGCATGTTGGTGAAGGGCATATTGAAGAAGGATCAGCCGAGTGGTTCTTGTGGGAGAACAACTCCATTTGGCTCACTAACTTCACACACCATCAGGCTTCCAAGCAGCTCTCAAGGAAACTCAGTTTTCACACTCTATGCTTAGTGCCCTTTGAGTGCATTATCTAGGAATGAACCTGGTAGAGCATCCCACACAAACGAATGCTCCACATGCGGGTTTCACATGCCACCAACTCCACATTCTCAGGCAACTTCAGCGCCACAGCCGTTTTCAGATAGCCCTCAATGCAAAGGCTCTAGACGCAAATATTGGTGTGAGAGCTAATCAATCAAGGAAACACTGCATGTTGGTGAAGGGCATATTGAAGAAGGATCAGCCGAGTGGTTCTTGTGGGAGAACAACTCCATTTGGCTCACTAACTTCACACACCATCAGGCTTCCAAGCAGCTCTCAAGGAAACTCAGTTTTCACACTCTATGCTTAGTGCCCTTTGAGTGCATTATCTAGGAATGAACCTGGTAGAGCATCCCACACAAACGAATGCTCCACATGCGGGTTTCACATGCCACCAACTCCACATTCACAGGCAACTTCAGCGCCACAGCCGTTTTCAGATAGCCCTCAATGCAAAGGCTCTAGACGCAAATATTGGTGTGAGAGCTAATCAATCAAGGAAACACTGCATGTTGGTGAAGGGCATATTGAAGAAGGATCAGCCGAGTGGTTCTTGTGGGAGAACAACTCCATTTGGCTCACTAACTTCACACACCATCAGGCTTCCAAGCAGCTCTCAAGGAAACTCAGTTTTCACACTCTATGCTTAGTGCCCTTTGAGTGCATTATCTAGGAATGAACCTGGTAGAGCATCCCACACAAAGAATGCTCCACATGCGGGTTTCACATGCCACCAACTCCACATTCTCAGGCAACTTCAGCGCCACAGCCGTTTTCAGATAGCCCTCAATGCAAAGGCTCTAGACGCAAATATTGGTGTGAGAGCTAATCAATCAAGGAAACACTGCATGTTGGTGAAGGGCATATTGAAGAAGGATCAGCTGAGTGGTTCTTGTGGGAGAACAACTCCATTTGGCTCACTAACTTCACACACCATCAGGCTTCCAAGCAGCTCTCAAGGAAACTCAGTTTTCACACTCTATGCTTAGTGCCCTTTGAGTGCATTATCTAGGAATGAACCTGGTAGAGCATCCCACACAAACGAATGCTCCACATGCGGGTTTCACATGCCACCAACTCCACATTCTCAGGCAACTTCAGCGCCACAGCCGTTTTCAGATAGCCCTCAATGCAAAGGCTCTAGACGCAAATATTGGTGTGAGAGCTAATTCAATCAAGGAAACACTGCATGTTGGTGAAAGGCATATTGAAGAAGGATCAGCCGAGTGGTTCTTGTGGGAGAACAACTCCATTTGGCTCACTAACTTCACACACCATCAGGCTTCCAAGCAGCTCTCAAGGAAACTCAGTTTTCATACTCTAGGCTTAGTGCCCTTTGAGTGCATTATCTAGGAATGAACCTGGTAGAGCATCCCACACAAACGAATGCTCCACATGCGGGTTTCACATGCCACCAACTCCACATTCTCAGGCAACTTCAGCGCCACAGCCGTTTTCAGATAGCCCTCAATGCAAAGGCTCTAGACGCAAATATTGGTGTGAGAGCTAATCAATCAAGGAAACACTGCATGTTGGTGAAGGGCATATTGAAGAAGGATCAGCCGAGTGGTTCTTGTGGGAGAACAACTCCATTTGGCTCACTAACTTCACAAACCATCAGGCTTCTAAGCAGCTCTCAAGGAACCTCAGTTTTCACAGTCTATGCTTAGTGCCCTTTGAGTACCTAGGACTGAAATGAAGCTTGGTGAGCATCCCACACAAACGAATGCTCCACATGCGGGTTTCACATGCCACCAACTCCACATTCACAGGCAACTTCAGAGCCACAGCCGTTTTCAGATAGCCCTCAATGCAAAGGCTCTAGACGCAAATATTGGTGTGAGAGCTAATTCAATCAAGGAAACACTGCATGTTGCTGAAGGGCATATTGAAGAAGGATCAGCCGAGTGGTTCTTGTGGGAGAACAACTCCATTTGGCTCACTAACATCACACACCATCAGGCTTCCAAGCAGCTCTCAAGGAAACTCAGTTTTCACACTCTATGCTTAGTGCCCTTTGAGTACCTAGGACTGAAATGAAGCTTTTTGAGCATGCCACACAAACGAATGCTCCACATGCGGGTTTCACATGCCACCAACTCCACATTCACAGGCAACTTCAGCTCCACAGCCGTTTTCAGATAGCCCTCAATGCAAAGGCTCTAGACGCAAATATTGGTGTGAGAGCTAATTCAATCAAGGAAACACTGCATGTTGGTGAAGGGCATATTGAAGAAGGATCAGCCGAGTGGTTCTTGTGGGAGAACAACTCCATTTGGCTCACTAACTTCACACACCATCAGGCTTCCAAGCAGCTCTCAAGGAAACTCCACTTTCACACTCTATGCTTAGTGCCCTTTGAGTGCATTATCTAGGAATGAACCTGGTAGAGCATCCCACACAAACGAATGCTCCACATGCGGGTTTCACATGCCACCAACTCCACATTCTCAGGCAACTTCAGCGCCACAGCCGTTTTCAGATAGCCCTCAATGCAAAGGCTCTAGACGCAAATATTGGTGTGAGAGCTAATTCAATCAAGGAAACACTGCATGTTGGTGAAGGGCATATTGAAGAAGGATCAGCCGAGTGGTTCTTGTGGGAGAACAACTCCATTTGGCTCACTAACTTCACACACCATCAGGCTTCCAAGCAGCTCTCAAGGAAACTCAGTTTTCACACTCTATGCTTAGTGCCCTTTGAGTGCATTATCTAGGAATGAACCTGGTAGAGCATCCCACACAAACGAATGCTCCACATGCGGGTTTCACATGCCACCAACTCCACATTCTCAGGCAACTTCAGCGCCACAGCCGTTTTCAGATAGCCCTCAATGCAAAGGCTCTAGACGCAAATATTGGTGTGAGAGCTAATTCAATCAAGGAAACACTGCATGTTTGTGAAAGGCATATTGAAGAAGGATCAGCCGAGTGGTTCTTGTGGGAGAACAACTCCATTTGGCTCACTAACTTCACACACCATCAGGCTTCCAAGCAGCTCTCAAGGAAACTCAGTTTTCAAACTCTAGGCTTAGTGCCCTTTGAGTGCATTATCTAGGAATGAACCTGGTAGAGCATCCCACACAAACGAATGCTCCACATGCGGGTTTCACATGCCACCAACTCCACATTCTCAGGCAACTTCAGCGCCACAGCCGTTTTCAGATAGCCCTCAATGCAAAGGCTCTAGACGCAAATATTGGTGTGAGAGCTAATCAATCAAGGAAACACTGCATGTTGGTGAAGGGCATATTGAAGAAGGATCAGCCGAGTGGTTCTTGTGGGAGAACAACTCCATTTGGCTCACTAACTTCACAAACCATCAGGCTTCTAAGCAGCTCTCAAGGAAACTCAGTTTTCACAGTCTATGCTTACTGCCCTTTGAGTACCTAGGACTGAAATGAACCTGGTAGAGCATCCCACACAAACGAATGCTCCACATGCGGGTTTCACATGCCACCAACTCCACATTCTCACGCAACTTCAGAGCCACAGCCGTTTTCAGATAGCCCTCAATGCAAAGGCTCTAGACGCAAATATTGGTGTGAGAGCTAATTCAATCAAGGAAACACTGCATGTTGGTGAAGGGCATATTGAAGAAGGATCAGCCGAGTGGTTCTTGTGGGAGAACAACTCCATTTGGCTCACTAACTTCACACACCATCAGGCTTCCAAGCAGCTCTCAAGGAAACTCAGTTTTCATACTCTAGGCTTAGTGCCCATTGAGTGCATTGTCTAGGAATGAACCTGGTAGAGCATCCCACACAAACGAATGCTCCACATGCGGGTTTCACATGCCACCAACTCCACATTCTCAGGCAACTTCAGCGCCACAGCCGTTTTCAGATAGCCCTCAATGCAAAGGCTCTAGACGCAAATATTGGTGTGAGAGCTAATCAATCAAGGAAACACTGCATGTTGGTGAAGGGCATATTGAAGAAGGATCAGCCGAGTGGTTCTTGTGGGAGAACAACTCCATTTGGCTCACTAACTTCACAAACCATCAGGCTTCTAAGCAGCTCTCAAGGAAACTCAGTTTTCACAGTCTATGCTTAGTGCCCTTTGAGTACCTAGGACTGAAATGAAGCTTGGTGAGCATCCCACACAAACGAATGCTCCACATGCGGGTTTCACATGCCACCAACTGCACATTCACAGGCAACTTCAGCGCCACAGCCGTTTTCAGATAGCCCTCAATGCAAAGGCTCTAGACGCAAATATTGGTGTGAGAGCTAATTCAATCAAGGAAACACTGCATGTTGCTGAAGGGCATATTGAAGAAGGATCAGCCGAGTGGTTCTTGTGGGAGAACAACTCCATTTGTCTCACTAACTTCACACACCATCAGCCTTCCAAGCAGCTCTCAAGGAAACTCAGTTTTCACACTCTATGCTTAGTGCCCTTTGAGTCCCTAGGACTGAAATGAAGCTTTTTGAGCATGCCACACAAACGAATGCTCCACATGCGGGTTTCACATGCCACCAACTCCACATTCTCAGGCAACTTCAGAGCCACAGCCGTTTTCAGATAGCCCTCAATGCAAAGGCTCTAGACGCAAATATTGGTGTGAGAGATAATTCAATCAAGGAAACACTGCATGTTGGTGAAGGGCATATTGAAGAAGGATCAGCCGAGTGGTTCTTGTGGGAGAACAACTCCATTTGGCTCACTAACTTCACACACCATCAGGCTTCCAAGCAGCTCTCAAGGAAACTCAGTTTTCACACTCTATGCTTAGTGCCCTTTGAGTGCATTATCTAGGAATGAACCTGGTAGAGCATCCCACACAAACGAATGCTCCACATGCGGGTTTCACATGCCACCAACTGCACATTCACAGGCAACTTCAGCGCCACAGCCGTTTTCAGATAGCCCTCAATGCAAAGGCTCTAGACGCAAATATTGGTGTGAGAGCTAATTCAATCAAGGAAACACTGCATGTTGGTGAAGGGCATATTGAAGAAGGATCAGCCGAGTGGTTCTTGTGGGAGAACAACTCCATTTGGCTCACTAACTTCACAAA
This sequence comes from Ochotona princeps, assembly GCF_030435755.1. Classification (NCBI taxonomy): domain Eukaryota; kingdom Metazoa; phylum Chordata; class Mammalia; order Lagomorpha; family Ochotonidae; genus Ochotona; species Ochotona princeps. The sequence goes on along the minus strand of NW_026697996.1, from coordinate 23,520 downwards.
CCATCAGGCTTCTAAGCAGCTCTCAAAGAAACTCAGTTTTCACAGTCTATGCTTAGTGCCCTTTGAGTACCTAGGACTGAAATGAAGCTTGGTGAGCATCCCACACAAACGAATGCTCCACATGCGGGTTTCACATGCCACCAACTCCACATTCTCAGGCAACTTCAGCGCCACAGCCGTTTTCAGATAGCCCTCAATGCCAAGGCTCTAGACACAAATATTGGTGTGAGAGCTAATTCAATCAAGGAAACACTGCATGTTGCTGAAGGGCATATTGAAGAAGGATCAGCCGAGTGGTTCTTGTGGGAGAACAACTCCATTTGGCTCACTAACTTCACACACCATCAGGCTTCCAAGCAGCTCTCAAGGAAACTCAGTTTTCACACTCTATGCTTAGTGTCCTTTGAGTGCATTATCTAGGAATGAACCTGGTAGAGCATCCCACACAAACGAATGCTCCACATGCATGTTTCACATGCCACCAACTCCACATTCTCAGGCAACTTCAGCGCCACAGCCGTTTTCAGATAGCCCTCAATGCAAAGGCTCTAGACACAAATATTGGTGTCAGAGCTAATTCAATCAAGGAAACACTGCATGTTTGTGAAAGGCATATTGAAGAAGGATCAGCCGAGTGGTTCTTGTGGGAGAACAACTCCATTTGGCTCACTAACTTCACACACCATCAGGCTTCCAAGCAGCTCTCAAGGAAACTCAGTTTTCATACTCTATGCTTAGTGCCCTTTGAGTGCATTATCTAGGAATGAACCTGGTAGAGCATCCCACAAAAACGAATGCTCCACATGCGGGTTTCACATGCCACCAACTGCACATTCACAGGCAACTTCAGCGCCACAGCCGTTTTCAGATAGCCCTCAATGCAAAGGCTCTAGACGCAAATATTGGTGTGAGAGCTAATTCAATCAAGGAAACACTGCATGTTGGTGAAGGGCATATTGAAGAAGGATCAGCCGAGTGGTTCTTGTGGGAGAACAACTCCATTTGGCTCACTAACTTCACAAACCATTAGGCTTCTAAGCAGCTCTCAAGGAAACTCAGTTTTCACAGTCTATGCTTAGTGCCGTTTGAATACCTGGGACTGAAATGAACCTGGTAGAGCATCCCACACAAACGAATGCTCCACATGCGGGTTTCACATGCCACCAACTCCACATTCTCACGCAACTTCAGAGCCACAGCCATTTTCAGATAGCCCTCAATGCAAAGGCTCTAGACGCAAATATTGGTGTGAGAGCTAATTCAATCAAGGAAACACTGCATGTTGGTGAAGGGCATATTGAAGAAGGATCAGCTGAGTGGTTCTTGTGGGAGAACAACTCCATTTGGCTCACTAACTTCACACACCATCAGGCTTCCAAGCAGCTCTCAAGGAAACTCAGTTTTCACACTCTATGCTTAGTGCCCTTTGAGTGCATTATCTAGGAATGAACCTGGTAGAGCATCCCACACAAACGAATGCTCCACATGCGGGTTTCACATGCCACCAACTCCACATTCTCAGGCAACTTCAGCGCCACAGCCGTTTTCAGATAGCCCTCAATGCAAAGGCTCTAGACGCAAATATTGGTGTGAGAGCTAATTCAATCAAGGAAACACTGCATGTTGCTGAAGGGCATATTGAAGAAGGATCAGCCGAGTGGTTCTTGTGGGAGAACAACTCCATTTGGCTCACTAACATCACACACCATCAGGCTTCCAAGCAGCTCTCAAGGAAACTCAGTTTTCACACTCTATGCTTAGTGCCCTTTGAGTACCTAGGACTGAAATGAAGCTTTTTGAGCATGCCACACAAACGAATGCTCCACATGTGGGTTTCACATGCCACCAACTCCACATTCACAGGCAACTTCAGCGCCACAGCCGTTTTCAGATAGCCCTCAATGCAAAGGCTCTAGACGCAAATATTGGTGTGAGAGCTAATTCAATCAAGGAAACACTGCATATTGGTGAAGGGCATATTGAAGAAGGATCAGCCGAGTGGTTCTTGTGGGAGAACAACTCCATTTGGCTCACTAACTTCACACACCATCAGGCTTCCAAGCAGCTCTCAAGGAAACTCAGTTTTCACACTCTATGCTTAGTGCCCTTTGAGTGCATTATCTAGGAATGAACCTGGTAGAGCATCCCACACAAACGAATGCTCCACATGCGGGTTTCACATGCCACCAACTCCACATTCACAGGCAACTTCAGCGCCACAGCCGTTTTCAGATAGCCCTCAATGCAAAGGCTCTAGACGCAAATATTGGTGTGAGAGCTAATTCAATCAAGGAAACACTGCATGTTGGTGAAGGGCATATTGAAGAAGGATCAGCCGAGTGGTTCTTGTGGGAGAACAACTCCATTTGGCTCACTAACTTCACACACCATCAGGCTTCCAAGCAGCTCTCAAGGAAACTCAGTTTTCACACTCTATGCTTAGTGCCCTTTGAGTGCATTATCTAGGAATGAACCTGGTAGAGCATCCCACACAAACGAATGCTCCACATGCGGGTTTCACATGCCACCAACTCCACATTCTCAGGCAACTTCAGCATCACAGCCGTTTTCAGATAGCCCTCAATGCAAAGGCTCTAGACGCAAATATTGGTGTGAGAGCTAATTCAATCAAGGAAACACTGCATGTTGGTGAAGGGCATATTGAAGAAGGATCAGCCGAGTGGTTCTTGTGGGAGAACAACTCCATTTGGCTCACTAACTTCACAAACCATCAGGCTTCTAAGCAGCTCTCAAGGAAACTCAGTTTTCACAGTCTATGCTTAGTGCCTTTTGAGTACCTAGGACTGAAATGAAGCTTGGTGAGCATCCCACACAAACGAATGCTCCACATGCGGGTTTCACATGCCACCAACTCCACATTCTCAGGCAACTTCAGCGCCACAGCCGTTTTCAGATAGCCCTCAATGCAAAGGCTCTAGACACAAATATTGGTGTGAGAGCTAATTCAATCAAGGAAACACTGCATGTTGGTGAAGGGCATATTGAAGAACGATCAGCCGAGTGGTTCTTGTGGGAGAACAACTCCATTTGGCTCACTAACTTCACACACCATCAGGCTTCCAAGCAGCTCTCAAGGAAACTCAGTTTTCACACTCTATGCTTAGTGTCCTTTGAGTGCATTATCTAGGAATGAACCTGATAGAGCATCCCACACAAACGAATGCTCCACATGCGGGTTTCACATGCCACCAACTCCACATTCTCACGCAACTTCAGCGCCACAGCCGTTTTCAGATAGCCCTCAATGCAAAGGCTCTAGACGCAAATATTGGTGTGAGAGCTAATTCAATCATGGAAACACTGCATGTTTGTGAAAGACATATTGAAGAAGGATCAGCCGAGTGGTTCTTGTGGGAGAACAACTCCATTTGGCTCACTAACTTCACACACCATCAGGCTTCCAAGCAGCTCTCAAGGAAACTCAGTTTTCAAACTCTAGGCTTAGTGCCCTTTGAGTGCATTATCTAGGAATGAACCTGGTAGAGCATCCCACACAAACGAATGCTCCACATGCGGGTTTCACATGCCACCAACTCCACATTCTCAGGCAACTTCAGCGCCACAGCCGTTTTCAGATAGCCCTCAATGCAAAGGCTCTAGACGCAAATATTGGTGTGAGAGCTAATTCAATCAAGGAAACACTGCATGTTGGTGAAGGGCATATTGAAGAAGGATCAGCCGAGTGGTTCTTGTGGGAGAACAACTCCATTTGGCTCACTAACTTCACACACCATCAGGCTTCTAAGCAGCTCTCAAGGAAACTCAGTTTTCACAGTCTATGCTTAGTGCCCTTTGAGTACCTAGGACTGAAATGAACCTGGTAGAGCATCCCACACAAACGAATGCTCCACATGCGGGTTTCACATGCCACCAACTCCACATTCTCACGCAACTTCAGAGCCACAGCCGTTTTCAGATAGCCCTCAATGCAAAGGCTCTAGACGCAAATATTGGTGTGAGAGCTAATTCAATCAAGGAAACACTGCATGTTGGTGAAGGGCATATTGAAGAAGGATCAGCCGAGTGGTTCTTGTGGGAGAACAACTCCATTTGGCTCACTAACTTCACACACCATCAGGCTTCCAAGCAGCTCTCAAGGAAACTCAGTTTTCATACTCTAGGCTTAGTGCCCATTGAGTGCATTGTCTAGGAATGAACCTGGTAGAGCATCCCACACAAACGAATGCTCCACATGCGGGTTTCACATGCCACCAACTCCACATTCTCAGGAAACTTCAGTGCCACAGCCGTTTTCAGATAGCCCTCAATGCAAAGGCTCTAGACGCAAATATTGGTGTGAGAGCTAATCAATCAAGGAAACACTGCATGTTGGTGAAGGGCATATTGAAGAAGGATCAGCCGAGTGGTTCTTGTGGGAGAACAACTCCATTTGGCTCACTAACTTCACACACCATCAGGCTTCTAAGCAGCTCTCAAGGAAACTCAGTTTTCACAGTCTATGCTTAGTGCCCTTTGAGTACCTAGGACTGAAATGAAGCTTGGTGAGCATCCCACACAAACGAATGCTCCACATGCGGGTTTCACATGCCACCAACTGCACATTCACAGGCAACTTCAGAGCCACAGCCGTTTTCAGATAGCCCTCAATGCAAAGGCTCTAGACGCAAATATTGGTGTGAGAGCTAATTCAATCAAGGAAACACTGCATGTTGGTGAAGGGCATATTGAAGAAGGATCAGCCGAGTGGTTCTTGTGGGAGAACAACTCCATTTGGCTCACTAACTTCACACACCATCAGGCTTCCAAGCAGCTCTCAAGGAAACTCAGTTTTCACACTCTATGCTTAGTGTCCTTTGAGTGCATTATCTAGGAATGAACCTGGTAGAGCATCCCACACAAACGAATGCTCCACATGCGGGTTTCACATGCCACCAACTCCACATTCACAGGCAACTTCAGCGCCACAGCCGTTTTCAGATAGCCCTCAATGCAAAGGCTCTAGACGCAAATATTGGTGTGAGAGCTAATTCAATCAAGGAAACACTGCATGTTTGTGAAAGGCATATTGAAGAAGGATCAGCCGAGTGGTTCTTGTGGGAGAACAACTCCATTTGGCTCACTAACTTCACACACCATCAGGCTTCCAAGCAGCTCTCAAGGAAACTCAGTTTTCATACTCTATGCTTAGTGCCCTTTGAGTGCATTATCTAGGAATGATCCTGGTAGAGCATCCCACAAAAACGAATGCTCCACATGCGGGTTTCACATGCCACCAACTGCACATTCACAGGCAACTTCAGCGCCACAGCCGTTTTCAGATAGCCCTCAATGCAAAGGCTCTAGACGCAAATATTGGTGTGAGAGCTAATTCAATCAAGGAAACACTGCATGTTGGTGAAGGGCATATTGAAGAAGGATCAGCCGAGTGGTTCTTGTGGGAGAACAACTCCATTTGGCTCACTAACTTCACAAACCATCAGGCTTCTAAGCAGCTCTCAAGGAAACTCAGTTTTCACAGTCTATGCTTAGTGCCCTTTGAGTACCTAGGACTGAAATGAAGCTTGGTGAGCATCCCACACAAACGAATGCTCCACATGCGGGTTTCACATGCCACCAACTCCACATTCTCAGGCAACTTCAGCGCCACAGCCGTTTTCAGATAGCCCTCAATGCAAAGGCTCTAGACGCAAATATTGGTGTGAGAGCTATTTCAATCAAGGAAACACTGCATGTTGGTGAAGGGCATATTGAAGAAGGATCAGCCGAGTGGTTCTTGTGGGAGAACAACTCCATTTGGCTCACTAACTTCACACACCATCAGGCTTCCAAGCAGCTCTCAAGGAAACTCAGTTTTCACACTCTATGCTTAATGCCCTTTGAGTGCATTATCTAGGAATGAACCTGGTAGAGCATCCCACACAAACGAATGTTCCACATGCGGGTTTCACATGCCACCAACTCCACATTCACAGGCAACTTCAGCGCCACAGCCGTTTTCAGATAGCCCTCAATGCAAAGGCTCTAGACGCAAATATTGGTGTGAGAGCTAATTCAATCAAGGAAACACTGCATGTTTCTGAAAGGCATATTGAAGAAGGATCAGCCGAGTGGTTCTTGTGGGAGAACAACTCCATTTGGCTCACTAACTTCACACACCATCAGGATTCCAAGCAGCTCTCAAGGAAACTCAGTTTTCACACTCTATGCTTAGTGCCCTTTGAGTGCATTATCTAGGAATGAACCTGATAGAGCATCCCACACAAACGAATGCTCCACATGCGGGTTTCACATGCCACCAACTGCACATTCACAGGCAACTTCAGCGCCACAGCCGTTTTCAGATAGCCCTCAATGCAAAGGCTCTAGACGCAAATATTGGTGTGAGAGCTAATTCAATCAAGGAAACACTGCATGTTGGTGAAGGGCATATTGAAGAAGGATCAGCCGAGTGGTTCTTGTGGGAGAACAACTCCATTTGGCTCACTAACTTCACAAACCATCAAGCTTCTAAGCAGCTCTCAAGGAAACTCAGTTTTCACACTCTATGCTTAGTGCCCTTTGAGTACCTAGGACTGAAATGAAGCTTGGTGAGCATCCCACACAAACGAATGCTCCACATGCGGGTTTCACATGCCACCAACTCCACATTCTCAGGCAACTTCAGCGCCACAGCCGTTTTCAGATAGCCCTCAATGCAAAGGCTCTAGACGCAAATATTGGTGTGAGAGCTAATTCAATCAAGGAAACACTGCATGTTGGTGAAGGGCATATTGAAGAAGGATCAGCCGAGTGGTTCTTGTGGGAGAACAACTCCATTTGGCTCACTAACTTCACACACCATCAGGCTTCCAAGCAGCTCTCAAGGAAACTCAGTTTTCACACTCTATGCTTAGTGCCCTTTGAGTGCATTATCTAGGAATGAACCTGGTAGAGCATCCCACACAAACGAATGCTCCACATGCGGGTTTCACATGCCACCAACTCCACATTCTCAGGCAACTTCAGCGCCACAGCCGTTTTCAGATAGCCCTCAATGCAAAGGCTCTAGACGCAAATATTGGTGTGAGAACTAATTCAATCAAGGAAACACTGCATGTTTGTGAAAGGCATATTGAAGAAGGATCAGCCGAGTGGTTCTTGTGGGAGAACAACTCCATTTGGCTCACTAACTTCACACACCATCAGGCTTCCAAGCAGCTCTCAAGGAAACTCAGTTTTCACACTCTAGGCTTAGTGCCCTTTGAGTGCATTATCTAGGAATGAACCTGGTAGAGCATCCCACACAAACGAATGCTCCACATGCGGGTTTCACATGCCACCAACTCCACATTCTCAGGCAACTTCAGCGCCACAGCCGTTTTCAGATAGCCCTCAATGCAAAGGCTCTAGACGCAAATATTGGTGTGAGAGCTAATCAATCAAGGAAACACTGCATGTTGGTGAAGGGCATATTGAAGAAGGATCAGCCGAGTGGTTCTTGTGGGAGAACAACTCCATTTGGCTCACTAACTTCACAAACCATCAGGCTTCTAAGCAGCTCTCAAGGAAACTCAGTTTTCACAGTCTATGCTTAGTGCCCTTTGAGTACCTAGGACTGAAATGAACCTGGTAAAGCATCCCACACAAACGAATGCTCCACATGCGGGTTTCACATGCCACCAACTCCACATTCTCAGGCAACTTCAGAGCCACAGCCGTTTTCAGATAGCCCTCAATGCAAAGGCTCTAGACGCAAATATTGGTGTGAGAGCTAATTCAATCAAGGAAACACTGCATGTTGGTGAAGGGCATATTGAAGAAGGATCAGCCGAGTGGTTCTTGTGGGAGAACAACTCCATTTGGCTCACTAACTTCACACACCATCAGGCTTCCAAGCAGCTCTCAAGGAAACTCAGTTTTCACACTCTATGCTTAGTGCCCTTTGAGTGCATTATCTAGGAATGAACCTGGTAGAGCATCCCACACAAACGAATGCTCCACATGCGGGTTTCACATGCCACCAACTCCACATTCTCAGGCAACTTCAGCGCCACAGCCGTTTTCAGATAGCCCTCAATGCAAAGGCTCTAGACGCAAATATTGGTGTGAGAGTTAATCAATCAAGGAAACACTGCATGTTGGTGAAGGGCATATTGAAGAAGGATCAGCCGAGTGGTTCTTGTGGGAGAACAACTCCATTTGGCTCACTAACTTCACAAACCATCAGGCTTCTAAGCAGCTCTCAAGGAAACTCAGTTTTCACAGTCTATGCTTAGTGCCCTTTGAGTACCTAGGACTGAAATGAAGCTTGGTGAGCATCCCACACAAACGAATGCTCCACATGCGGGTTTCACATGCCACCAACTCCACATTCTCAGGCAACTTCAGCGCCACAGCCGTTTTCAGATAGCCCTCAATGCAAAGGCTCTAGACGCAAATATTGGTGTGAGAGCTATTTCAATCAAGGAAACACTGCATGTTGGTGAAGGGCATATTGAAGAAGGATCAGCCGAGTGGTTCTTGTGGGAGAACAACTCCATTTGGCTCACTAACTTCACACACCATCAGGCTTCCAAGCAGCTCTCAAGGAAACTCAGTTTTCACACTCTATGCTTAGTGCCCTTTGAGTGCATTATCTAGGAATGAACCTGGTAGAGCATCCCACACAAACGAATGCTCCACATGCGGGTTTCACATGCCACCAACTCCACATTCACAGGCAACTTCAGCGCCACAGCCGTTTTCAGATAGCCCTCAATGCAAAGGCTCTAGACGCAAATATTGGTGTGAGAGCTAATTCAATCAAGGAAACACTGCATGTTTCTGAAAGGCATATTGAAGAAGGATCAGCCGAGTGGTTCTTGTGGGAGAACAACTCCATTTGGCTCACTAACTTCACACACCATCAGGATTCCAAGCAGCTCTCAAGGAAACTCAGTTTTCACACTCTATGCTTAGTGCCCTTTGAGTGCATTATCTAGGAATGAACCTGGTAGAGCATCCCACACAAACGAATGCTCCACATGCGGGTTTCACATGCCACCAACTCCACATTCACAGGCAACTTCAGCGCCACAGCCGTTTTCAGATAGCCCTCAATGCAAAGGCTCTAGACGCAAATATTGGTGTGAGAGCTAATTCAATCAAGGAAACACTGCATGTTGGTGAAGGGCATATTGAAGAAGGATCAGCCGAGTGGTTCTTGTGGGAGAACAACTCCATTTGGCTCACTAACTTCACAAACCATCAAGCTTCTAAGCAGCTCTCAAGGAAACTCAGTTTTCACACTCTATGCTTAGTGCCATTTGAGTACCTAGGACTGAAATGAAGCTTGGTGAGCATCCCACACAAATGAATGCTCCACATGCGGGTTTCACATGCCACCAACTCCACATTCTCAGGCAACTTCAGCGCCACAGCCGTTTTCAGATAGCCCTCAATGCAAAGGCTCTAGACGCAAATATTGGTGTGAGAGCTAATTCAATCAAGGAAACACTGCATGTTGGTGAAGGGCATATTGAAGAAGGATCAGCCGAGTGGTTCTTGTGGGAGAACAACTCCATTTGGCTCACTAACTTCACACACCATCAGGCTTCCAAGCAGCTCTCAAGGAAACTCAGTTTTCACACTCTATGCTTAGTGCCCTTTGAGTGCATTATCTAGGAATGAACCTGGTAGAGCATCCCACACAAACGAATGCTCCACATGCGGGTTTCACATGCCACCAACTCCACATTCTCAGGCAACTTCAGCGCCACAGCCGTTTTCAGATAGCCCTCAATGCAAAGGCTCTAGACGCAAATATTGGTGTGAGAGCTAATCAATCAAGGAAACACTGCATGTTGGTGAAGGGCATATTGAAGAAGGATCAGCCGAGTGGTTCTTGTGGGAGAACAACTCCATTTGGCTCACTAACTTCACAAACCATCAGGCTTCTAAGCAGCTCTCAAGGAAACTCAGTTTTCACAGTCTATGCTTAGTGCCCTTTGAGTACCTAGGACTAAAATGAACCTGGTAAAGCATCCCACACAAACGAATGCTCCACATGCGGGTTTCACATGCCACCAACTCCACATTCTCACGCAACTTCAGAGCCACAGCCGTTTTCAGATAGCCCTCAATGCAAAGGCTCTAGACGCAAATATTGGTGTGAGAGCTAATTCAATCAAGGAAACACTGCATGTTGGTGAAGGGCATATTGAAGAAGGATCAGCCGAGTGGTTCTTGTGGGAGAACAACTCCATTTGGCTCACTAACTTCACACACCATCAGGCTTCCAAGCAGCTCTCAAGGAAACTCAGTTTTCACACTCTATGCTTAGTGCCCTTTGAGTGCATTATCTAGGAATGAACCTGGTAGAGCATCCCACACAAACGAATGCTCCACATGCGGGTTTCACATGCCACCAACTCCACATTCACAGGCAACTTCAGCGCCACAGCCGTTTTCAGATAGCCCTCAATGCAAAGGCTCTAGACGCAAATATTGGTGTGAGAGTTAATCAATCAAGGAAACACTGCATGTTGGTGAAGGGCATATTGAAGAAGGATCAGCCGAGTGGTTCTTGTGGGAGAACAACTCCATTTGGCTCACTAACTTCACAAACCATCAGGCTTCTAAGCAGCTCTCAAGGAAACTCAGTTTTCACAGTCTATGCTTAGTGCCCTTTGAGTACCTAGGACTGAAATGAAGCTTGGTGAGCATCCCACACAAACGAATGCTCCACATGCGGGTTTCACATGCCACCAACTCCACATTCACAGGCAACTTCAGAGCCACAGCCGTTTTCAGATAGCCCTCAATGCAAAGGCTCTAGACGCAAATATTGGTGTGAGAGCTAATTCAATCAAGGAAACACTGCATGTTGGTGAAAGGCATATTGAAGAAGGATCAGCCGAGTGGTTCTTGTGGGAGAACAACTCCATTTGGCTCACTAACATCACACACCATCAGGCTTCCAAGCAGCTCTCAAGGAAACTCAGTTTTCACACTCTATGCTTAGTGCCCTTTGAGTGCATTATCTAGGAATGAACCTGGTAGAGCATCCCACACAAACGAATGCTCCACATGCGGGTTTCACATGCCACCAACTCCACATTCACAGGCAACTTCAGCGCCACAGCCGTTTTCAGATAGCCCTCAATGCAAAGGCTCTAGACGCAAATATTGGTGTGAGAGCTAATTCAATCAAGGAAACACTGCATGTTGGTGAAGGGCATATTGAAGAAGGATCAGCCGAGTGGTTCTTGTGGGAGAACAACTCCATTTGGCTCACTAACTTAACACACCATCAGGCTTCCAAGCAGCTCTCAAGGAAACTCAGTTTTCACACTCTATGCTTAGTGCCCTTTGAGTGCATTATCTAGGAATGAACCTGGTAGAGCATCCCACACAAACGAATGCTCCACATGCGGGTTTCACATGCCACCAACTCCACATTCTCAGGCAACTTCAGTGCCACAGCCGTTTTCAGATAGCCCTCAATGCAAAGGCTCTAGACGCAAATATTGGTGTGAGAGCTAATTCAATCAAGGAAACACTGCATGTTTGTGAAAGGCATATTGAAGAAGGATCAGCCGAGTGGTTCTTGTGGGAGAACAACTCCATTTGGCTCACTAACTTCACACACCATCAGGCTTCCAAGCAGCTCTCAAGGAAACTCAGTTTTCATACTCTAGGCTTAGTGCCCTTTGAGTGCATTATCTAGGAATGAACCTGGTAGAGCATCCCACACAAACGAATGCTCCACATGCGGGTTTCACATGCCACCAACTCCACATTCTCACGCAACTTCAGAGCCACAGCCGTTTTCAGATAGCCCTCAATGCAAAGGCTCTAGACGCAAATATTGGTGTGAGAGCTAATTCAATCAAGGAAACACTGCATGTTGGTGAAGGGCATATTGAAGAAGGATCAGCCGAGTGGTTCTTGTGGGAGAACAACTCCATTTGGCTCACTAACTTCACACACCATCAGGCTTCCAAGCAGCTCTCAAGGAAACTCAGTTTTCACACTCTATGCTTAGTGCCCTTTGAGTGCATTATCTAGGAATGAACCTGGTAGAGCATCCCACACAAACGAATGCTCCACATGCGGGTTTCACATGCCACCAACTGCACATTCACAGGCAACTTCAGCGCCACAGCCGTTTTCAGATAGCCCTCAATGCAAAGGCTCCAGACGCAAATATTGGTGTGAGAGCTAATTCAATCAAGGAAACACTGCATGTTGGTGAAGGGCATATTGAAGAAGGATCAGCCGAGTGGTTCTTGTGGGAGAACAACTCCATTTGGCTCACTAACTTCACAAACCATCAGGCTTCTAAGCAGCTCTCAAGGAAACTCAGTTTTCACAGTCTATGCTTAGTGCCCTTTGAGTACCTAGGACTGAAATGAAGCTTGGTGAGCATCCCACACAAACGAATGCTCCACATGCGGGTTTCACATGCCACCAACTCCACATTCTCAGGCAACTTCAGCGCCACAGCCGTTTTCAGATAGCCCTCAATGCAAAGGCTCTAGACGCAAATATTGGTGTGAGAGCTAATTCAATCAAGGAAACACTGCATGTTGGTGAAGGGCATATTGAAGAAGGATCAGCCGAGTGGTTCTTGTGGGAGAACAACTCCATTTGGCTCACTAACTTCACACACCATCAGGCTTCCAAGCAGCTCTCAAGGAAACTCAGTTTTCACACTCTATGCTTAGTGCCCTTTGAGTGCATTATCTAGGAATGAACCTGGTAGAGCATCCCACACAAACGAATGCTCCACATGCGGGTTTCACATGCCACCAACTCCACATTCTCAGGCAACTTCAGAGCCACAGCCATTTTCAGATAGCCCTCAATGCAAAGGCTCTAGACGCAAATATTGGTGTGAGAGCTAATTCAATCAAGGAAACACTGCATGTTGGTGAAGGGCATATTGAAGAAGGATCAGCCGAGTGGTTCTTGTGGGAGAACAACTCCATTTGGCTCACTAACTTCACACACCATCAGGCTTCCAAGCAGCTCTCAAGGAAACTCAGTTTTCACACTCTATGCTTAGTGCCCTTTGAGTGCATTATCTAGGAATGAACCTGGTAGAGCATCCCACACAAACGAATGTTCCACATGCGGGTTTCACATGCCACCAAATCCACATTCACAGGCAACTTCAGCGCCACAGCCGTTTTCAGATAGCCCTCAATGCAAAGGCTCTAGACGCAAATATTGGTGTGAGAGCTAATTCAATCAAGGAAACACTGCATGTTTCTCAAAGGCATATTGAAGAAGGATCAGCCGAGTGGTTCTTGTGGGAGAACAACTCCATTTGGCTCACTAACTTCACACACCATCAGGATTCCAAGCAGCTCTCAAGGAAACTCAGTTTTCACACTCTATGCTTAGTGCCCTTTGAGTGCATTATCTAGGAATGAACCTGGTAGAGCATCCCACACAAACGAATGCTCCACATGCGGGTTTCACATGCCACCAACTGCACATTCACAGGCAACTTCAGCGCCACAGCCGTTTTCAGATAGCCCTCAATGCAAAGGCTCTAGACGCAAATATTGGTGTGAGAGCTAATTCAATCAAGGAAACACTGCATGTTGGTGAAGGGCATATTGAAGAAGGATCAGCCGAGTGGTTCTTGTGGGAGAACAACTCCATTTGGCTCACTAACTTCACAAACCATCAGGCTTCTAAGCAGCTCTCAAGGAAACTCAGTTTTCACAGTCTATGCTTAGTGCCCTTTGAGTACCTAGGACTGAAATGAAGCTTGGTGAGCATCCCACACAAACGAATGCTCCACATGCGGGTTTCACATGCCACCAACTCCACATTCTCAGGCAACTTCAGCGCCACAGCCGTTTTCAGATAGCCCTCAATGCAAAGGCTCTAGACGCAAATATTGGTGTGAGAGCTAATTCAATCAAGGAAACACTGCATGTTGGTGAAGGGCATATTGAAGAAGGATCAGCCGAGTGGTTCTTGTGGGAGAACAACTCCATTTGGCTCACTAACTTCACAAACCATCAGGCTTCCAAGCAGCTCTCAAGGAAACTCAGTTTTCACACTCTATGCTTAGTGCCCTTTGAGTGCATTATCTAGGAATGAACCTGGTAGAGCATCCCACACAAACGAATGCTCCACATGCGGGTTTCACATGCCACCAACTCCACATTCTCAGGCAACTTCAGAGCCACAGCCATTTTCAGATAGCCCTCAATGCAAAGGCTCTAGACGCAAATATTGGTGTGAGAGCTAATTCAATCAAGGAAACACTGCATGTTGGTGAAGGGCATATTGAAGAAGGATCAGCCGAGTGGTTCTTGTGGGTGAACAACTCCATTTGGCTCACTAACTTCACACACCATCAGGCTTCCAAGCAGCTCTCAAGGAAACTCAGTTTTCACCCTCTATGCTTAGTGCCCTTTGAGTGCATTATCTAGGAATGAACCTGGTAGAGCATCCCACACAAACGAATGCTCCACATGCGGGTTTCACATGCCACCAACTCCACATTGACAGGCAACTTCAGCGCCACAACCGTTTTTAGATAGCCCTCAATGCAAAGGCTCTAGACGCAAATATTGGTGTGAGAGCTAATTCAATCAAGGAAACACTGCATGTTGGTGAAGGGCATATTGAAGAAGGATCAGCCGAGTGGTTCTTGTGGGAGAACAACTCCATTTGGCTCACTAACTTCACACACCATCAGGCTTCCAAGCAGCTCTCAAGGAAACTCAGTTTTCACACTCTATGCTTAGTGCCCTTTGAGTGCATTATCTAGGAATGAACCTGGTAGAGCATCCCACACAAACGAATGCTCCACATGCGGGTTTCACATGCCACCAACTCCACATTCTCAGGCAACTTCAGCGCCACAGCCGTTTTCAGATAGCCCTCAATGCAAAGGCTCTAGACGCAAATATTGGTGTGAGAGCTAATTCAATCAAGGAAACACTGCATGTTGGTGAAGGGCATATTGAAGAAGGATCAGCCGAGTGGTTCTTGTGGGAGAACAACTCCATTTGGCTCACTAACTTCACACACCATCAGGCTTCCAAGCAGCTCTCAAGGAAACTCAGTTTTCACACTCTATGCTTAGTGCCCTTTGAGTGCATTATCTAGGAATGAACCTGGTAGAGCATCCCACACAAACGAATGCTCCACATGCGGGTTTCACATGCCACCAACTCCACATTCACAGGCAACTTCAGCGCCACAGCCGTTTTCAGATAGCCCTCAATGCAAAGGCTCTAGACGCAAATATTGGTGTGAGAGCTAATTCAATCAAGGAAACACTGCATGTTGGTGAAGGGCATATTGAAGAAGGATCAGCCGAGTGGTTCTTGTGGGAGAACAACTCCATTTGGCTCACTAACTTCACACACCATCAGGCTTCCAAGCAGCTCTCAAGGAAACTCAGTTTTCACACTCAATGCTTAGTGCCCTTTGAGTGCATTATCTAGGAATGAACCTGGTAGAGCATCCCACACAAACGAATGCTTGCACATGCGGGTTTCACATGCCACCAACTCCACATTCACAGGCAACTTCAGCGCCACAGCCGTTTTCAGATAGCCCTCAATGCAAAGGCTCTAGACGCAAATATTGGTGTGAGAGCTAATTCAATCAAGGAAACACTGCATGTTGGTGAAGGGCATATTGAAGAAGGATCAGCCGAGTGGTTCTTGTGGGAGAACAACTCCATTTGGCTCACTAACTTCACACACCATCAGGCTTCCAAGCAGCTCTCAAGGAAACTCAGTTTTCACACTCTATGCTTAGTGCCCTTTGAGTGCATTATCTAGGAATGAACCTGGTAGAGCATCCCACACAAACGAATGCTCCACATGCGGGTTTCACATGCCACCAACTCCACATTCTCAGGCAACTTCAGCGCCACAGCCGTTTTCAGATAGCCCTCAATGCAAAGGCTCTAGACGCAAATATTGGTGTGAGAGCTAATTCAATCAAGGAAACACTGCATGTTGGTGAAGGGCATATTGAAGAAGGATCAGCCGAGTGGTTCTTGTGGGAGAACAACTCCATTTGGCTCACTAACTTCACACACCATCAGGCTTCCAAGCAGCTCTCAAGGAAACTCAGTTTTCACACTCTATGCTTAGTGCCCTTTGAGTACCTAGGACTGAAATGAAGCTTTTTGAGCATGCCACACAAACGAATGCTCCACATGCGGGTTTCACATGCCACCAACTCCACATTCACAGGCAACTTCAGAGCCACAGCCATTTTCAGATAGCCCTCAATGCAAAGGCTCTAGACGCAAATATTGGTGTGAGAGCTAATTCAATCAAGGAAACACTGCATGTTGGTGAAGGGCATATTGAAGAAGGATCAGCCGAGTGGTTCTTGTGGGAGAACAACTCCATTTGGCTCACTAACTTCACACACCATCAGGCTTCCAAGCAGCTCTCAAGGAAACTCAGTTTTCACACTCTATGCTTAGTGCCCTTTGAGTGCATTATCTAGGAATGAACCTGGTAGAGCATCCCACACAAACGAATGCTCCACATGCGGGTTTCACATGCCACCAACTCCACATTCTCAGGCAACTTCAGCGCCACAGCCGTTTTCAGATAGCCCTCAATGCAAAGGCTCTAGACGCAAATATTGGTGTGAGAGCTAATTCAATCAAGGAAACACTGCATGTTGGTGAAGGGCATATTGAAGAAGGATCAGCCGAGTGGTTCTTGTGGGAGAACAACTCCATTTGGCTCACTAACTTCACACACCATCAGGCTTCCAAGCAGCTCTCAAGGAAACTCAGTTTTCACACTCTATGCTTAGTGCCCTTTGAGTGCATTATCTAGGAATGAACCTGGTAGAGCATCCCACACAAACGAATGCTCCACATGCGGGTTTCACATGCCACCAACTGCACATTCACAGGCAACTTCAGCGCCACAGCCGTATTTTCAGATAGCCCTCAATGCAAAGGCTCTAGACGCAAATATTGGTGTGAGAGCTAATTCAATCAAGGAAACACTGCATGTTGCTGAAGGGCATATTGAAGAAGGATCAGCCGAGTGGTTCTTGTGGGAGAACAACTCCATTTGGCTCACTAACTTCACACACCATCAGGCTTCCAAGCAGCTCTCAAGGAAACTCAGTTTTCACACTCTATGCTTAGTGCCCTTTGAGTGCATTATCTAGGAATGAACCTGGTAGAGCATCCCACACAAACGAATGCTCCACATGCGGGTTTCACATGCCACCAACTGCACATTCACAGGCAACTTCAGCGCCACAGCCGTTTTCAGATAGCCCTCAATGCAAAGGCTCTAGACGCAAATATTGGTGTGAGAGCTAATTCAATCAAGGAAACACTGCATGTTGTGAAGGCATATTGAAGAAGGATCAGCCGAGTGGTTCTTGTGGGAGAACAACTCCATTTGGCTCACTAACTTCACACACCATCAGGCTTCCAAGCAGCTCTCAAGGAAACTCAGTTTTCACACTCTATGCTTAGTGCCCTTTGAGTGCATTATCTAGGAATGAACCTTGGTAGAGCATCCCACACAAACGAATGCTCCACATGCGGGTTTCACATGCCACCAACTCCACATTCTCAGGCAACTTCAGCGCCACAGCCGTTTTCAGATAGCCCTTCAATGCAAAGGCTCTAGACGCAAATATTGGTGTGAGAGCTAATTCAATCAAGGAAACACTGCATGTTGGTGAAGGGCATATTGAAGAAGGATCAGCCGAGTGGTTCTTGTGGGAGAACAACTCCATTTGGCTCACTAACTTCACACACCATCAGGCTTCCAAGCAGCTCTCAAGGAAACTCAGTTTTCACACTCTATGCTTAGTGCCCTTTGAGTGCATTATCTAGGAATGAACCTGGTAGAGCATCCCACACAAACGAATGCTCCACATGCGGGTTTCACATGCCACCAACTGCACATTCACAGGCAACTTCAGCGCCACAGCCGTTTTCAGATAGCCCTCAATGCAAAGGCTCTAGACGCAAATATTGGTGTGAGAGCTAATTCAATCAAGGAAACACTGCATGTTGGTGAAGGGCATATTGAAGAAGGATCAGCCGAGTGGTTCTTGTGGGAGAACAACTCCATTTGGCTCACTAACTTCACACACCATCAGGCTTCCAAGCAGCTCTCAAGGAAACTCAGTTTCACACTCTATGCTTAGTGCCCTTTGAGTGCATTATCTAGGAATGAACCTGGTAGAGCATCCACACAAACGAATGCTCCACATGCGGGTTTCACATGCCACCAACTCCACATTCACAGGGCAACTTCAGCGCCACAGCCGTTTTCAGATAGCCCTCAATGCAAAGGCTCTAGACGCAAATATTGGTGTGAGAGCTAATTCAATCAAGGAAACACTGCATGTTGGTGAAGGGCATATTGAAGAAGGATCAGCCGAGTGGTTCTTGTGGGAGAACAACTCCATTTGGCTCACTAACTTCACACACCATCAGGCTTCTAAGCAGCTCTCAAGGAAACTCAGTTTTCACAGCTCTATGCTTAGTGCCCTTTGAGTACCTAGGACTGAAAAAGCCTGGTAGAGCATCCCACACAAACGAATGCTCCACATGCGGGTTTCACATGCCACCAACTCCACATTCTCAGGCAACTTCAGCGCCACAGCCGTTTTCAGATAGCCCTCAGTGCAAAGGCTCTAGACGCAAATATTGGTGTGAGAGCTAATTCAATCAAGGAAACACTGCATGTTGGTGAAGGGCATATTGAAGAAGGATCAGCCGAGTGGTTCTTGTGGGAGAACAACTCCATTTGGCTCACTAACTTCACACACCATCAGGCTTCCAAGCAGCTCTCAAGGAAACTCAGTTTTCACACTCTATGCTTAGTGCCCTTTGAGTGCATTATCTAGGAATGAACCTGGTAGAGCATCCCACACAAACGAATGCTCCACATGCGGGTTTCACATGCCACCAACTCCACATTCTCAGGCAACTTCAGCGCCACAGCCGTTTTCAGATAGCCCTCAATGCAAAGGCTCTAGACGCAAATATTGGTGTGAGAGCTAATTCAATCAAGGAAACACTGCATGTTGGTGAAGGGCATATTGAAGAAGGATCAGCCGAGTGGTTCTTGTGGGAGAACAACTCCATTTGGCTCACTAACTTCACACACCATCAGGCTTCCAAGCAGCTCTCAAGGAAACTCAGTTTTCACACTCTATGCTTAGTGCCCTTTGAGTGCATTATCTAGGAATGAACCTGGTAGAGCATCCCACACAAACGAATGCTTCCACATGCGGGTTTCACATGCCACCAACTCCACATTCACAGGCAACTTCAGCGCCACAGCCGTTTTCAGATAGCCCTCAATGCAAAGGCTCTAGACGCAAATATTGGTGTGAGAGCTAATTCAATCAAGGAAACACTGCATGTTGGTGAAGGGCATATTGAAGAAGGATCAGCCGAGTGGTTCTTGTGGAGAACAACTCCATTTGGCTCACTAACTTCACACACCATCAGGCTTCCAAGCAGCTCTCAAGGAAACTCAGTTTTCACACTCTATGCTTAGTGCCCTTTGAGTGCATTATCTAGAATGAACCTGGTAGAGCATCCCACACAAACGAATGCTCCACATGCGGGTTTCACATGCCACCAACTCCACATTCTCAGGCAACTTCAGCGCCACAGCCGTTTTCAGATAGCCCTCAATGCAAAGGCTCTAGACGCAAATATTGGTGTGAGAGCTAATTCAATCAAGGAAACACTGCATGTTGGTGAAGGGCATATTGAAGAAGGATCAGCCGAGTGGTTCTTGTGGAGAACAACTCCATTTGGCTCACTAACTTCACACACCATCAGGCTTCCAAGCAGCTCTCAAGGAAACTCAGTTTTCACACTCTATGCTTAGTGCCCTTTGAGTGCATTATCTAGGAATGAACCTGGTAGAGCATCCCACACAAACGAATGCTCCACATGCGGGTTTCACATGCCACCAACTGCACATTCACAGGCAACTTCAGCGCCACAGCCGTTTTCAGATAGCCCTCAATGCAAAGGCTCTAGACGCAAATATTGGTGTGAGAGCTAATCAATCAAGGAAACACTGCATGTTGGTGAAGGGGCATATTGAAGAAGGATCAGCCGAGTGGTTCTTGTGGAGAACAACTCCATTTGGCTCACTAACTTCACACACCATCAGGCTTCCAAGCAGCTCTCAAGGAAACTCAGTTTTCACAGTCTATGCTTAGTGCCCTTTGAGTGCATTATCTAGGAATGAACCTGGTAGAGCATCCCACACAAACGAATGCTTGCACATGCGGGTTTCACATGCCACCAACTGCACATTCACAGGCAACTTCAGCGCCACAGCCGTTTTCAGATAGCCCTCAATGCAAAGGCTCTAGACGCAAATATTGGTGTGAGAGCTAATTCAATCAAGGAAACACTGCATGTTGGTGAAGGGCATATTGAAGAAGGATCAGCCGAGTGGTTCTTGTGGGAGAACAACTCCATTTGGCTCACTAACTTCACACACCATCAGGCTTCCAAGCAGCTCTCAAGGAAACTCAGTTTTCACACTCTATGCTTAGTGCCCTTTGAGTGCATTATCTAGGAATGAACCTGGTAGAGCATCCCACACAAACGAATGCTCCACATGCGGGTTTCACATGCCACCAACTCCACATTCTCAGCGCAACTTCAGCGCCACAGCCGTTTTCAGATAGCCCTCAATGCAAAGGCTCTAGACGCAAATATTGGTGTGAGAGCTAATTCAATCAAGGAAACACTGCATGTTGCTGAAGGGCATATTGAAGAAGGATCAGCCGAGTGGTTCTTGTGGGAGAACAACTCCATTTGGCTCACTAACTTCACACACCATCAGGCTTCCAAGCAGCTCTCAAGGAAACTCAGTTTTCACACTCTATGCTTAGTGCCCTTTGAGTGCATTATCTAGGAATGAACCTGGTAGAGCATCCCACACAAACGAATGCTCCACATGCGGGTTTCACATGCCACCAACTCCACATTCTCACGCAACTTCAGCGCCACAGCCGTTTTCAGATAGCCCTCAATGCAAAGGCTCTAGACGCAAATATTGGTGTGATAGCTAATTCAATCAAGGAAACACTGCATGTTGGTGAAGGGCATATTGAAGAAGGATCAGCCGAGTGGTTCTTGTGGGAGAACAACTCCATTTGGCTCACTAACTTCACACGACCATCAGGCTTCCAAGCAGCTCTCAAGGAAACTCAGTTTTCACACTCTATGCTTAGTGCCCTTTGAGTGCATTATCTAGGAATGAACCTGGTAGAGCATCCCACACAAACGAATGCTCCACATGCGGGTTTCACATGCCACCAACTGCACATTCACAGGCAACTTCAGCGCCACAGCCGTTTTCAGATAGCCCTCAATGCAAAGGCTCTAGACGCAAATATTGGTGTGAGAGCTAATTCAATCAAGGAAACACTGCATGTTGGTGAAGGGCATATTGAAGAAGGATCAGACGAGTGGTTCTTGTGGGAGAACAACTCCATTTGGCTCACTAACTTCACACACCATCAGGCTTCCTAAGCAGCTCTCAAGGAAACTCAGTTTTCACAGCTCTATGCTTAGTGCCCTTTGAGTACATAGGACTGAAATGAAGCTTGGTAGAGCATCCCACACAAACGAATGCTCCACATGCGGGTTTCACATGCCACCAACTCCACATTCTCAGGCAACTTCAGCGCCACAGCCGTTTTCAGATAGCCCTCAATGCAAAGGCTCTAGACGCAAATATTGGTGTGAGAGCTAATTCAATCAAGGAAACACTGCATGTTGGTGAAGGGCATATTGAAGAAGGATCAGCCGAGTGGTTCTTGTGGGAGAACAACTCCATTTGGCTCACTAACTTCACACACCATCAGGCTTCCAAGCAGCTCTCAAGGAAACTCAGTTTTCACACTCTATGCTTAGTGCCCTTTGAGTGCATTATCTAGGAATGAACCTGGTAGAGCATCCCACACAAACGAATGCTTGCACATGCGGGTTTCACATGCCACCAACTCCACATTCTCAGGCAACTTCAGCGCCACAGCCGTTTTCAGATAGCCCTCAATGCAAAGGCTCTAGACGCAAATATTGGTGTGAGAGCTAATTCAATCAAGGAAACACTGCATGTTGGTGAAGGGCATATTGAAGAAGGATCAGCCGAGTGGTTCTTGTGGGAGAACAACTCCATTTGGCTCACTTACTTCACACACCATCAGGCTTCCAAGCAGCTCTCAAGGAAACTCAGTTTTCACACTCTATGCTTAGTGCCCTTTGAGTGCATTATCTAGGAATGAACCTGGTAGAGCATCCACACAAACGAATGCTCCACATGCGGGTTTCACATGCCACCAACTCCACATTCTCAGGCAACTTCAGCGCCACAGCCGTTTTTCAGATAGCCCTCAATGCAAAGGCTCTAGACGCAAATATTGGTGTGAGAGCTAATTCAATCAAGGAAACACTGCATGTTGGTGAAGGGCATATTGAAGAAGGATCAGCCGAGTGGTTCTTGTGGGAGAACAACTCCATTTGGCTCACTAACTTCACACACCATCAGGCTTCCAAGCAGCTCTCAAGGAAACTCAGTTTTCACACTCTATGCTTAGTGCCCTTTGAGTGCATTATCTAGGAATGAACCTGGTAGAGCATCCCACACAAACGAATGCTCACATGCGGGTTTCACATGCCACCAACTGCCACATTCTCAGGCAACTTCAGCGCCACAGCCGTTTTCAGATAGCCCTCAATGCAAAGGCTCTAGACGCAAATATTGGTGTGAGAGCTAATTCAATCAAGGAAACACTGCATGTTGGTGAAGGGCATATTGAAGAAGGATCAGCCGAGTGGTTCTTGTGGGAGAACAACTCCATTTGGCTCACTAACTTCACACACCATCAGGCTTCCAAGCAGCTCTCAAGGAAACTCAGTTTTCACACTCAATGCTTAGTGCCCTTTGAGTGCATTATCTAGGAATGAACCTGGTAGAGCATCCCACACAAACGAATGCTCTGCACATGCGGGTTTCACATGCCACCAACTCCACATTCTCAGGGAACTTCAGCGCCACAGCCGTTTTCAGATAGCCCTCAATGCAAAGGCTCTAGACGCAAATATTGGTGTGAGAGCTAATTCAATCAAGGAAACACTGCATGTTGGTGAAGGGCATATTGAAGAAGGATCAGCCGAGTGGTTCTTGTGGGAGAACAACTCCATTTGGCACTCTTACTTCACACACCATCAGGCTTCCAAGCAGCTCTCAAGGAAACTCAGTTTTCACACTCTATGCTTAGTGCCCTTTGAGTGCATTATCTAGGAATGAACCTGGTAGAGCATCCCACACAAACGAATGCTCCACATGCGGGTTTCACATGCCACCAACTCCACATTCCTCAGGCAACTTCAGCGCCACAGCCGTTTTCAGATAGCCTCAATGCAAAGGCTCTAGACGCAAAATATTGGTGTGAGAGCTAATTCAATCAAGGGAAACACTGCATGTTGGTGAAGGGCATATTGAAGAAGGATCAGCCGAGTGGTTCTTGTGGGAGAACAACTCCATTTGGCCA
>NW_026697995.1:0-29389 GCF_030435755.1 Ochotona princeps | reverse complement strand
TAAACACTGCATGTTGGTGAAGGGCATATTGAAAAAGGATCAGCCAAGTGGTTCTTGTGGGAGAACAACTCCATTTGGCTCACTAACTTCACACACCATCAGGCTTCCAAGCAGCTCTCAAGGAAACTCAGTTTTCACACTCTATGCTTAGTGCCCTTTGAGTGCATTATCTAGGAATGAACCTGGTAGAGCATCCCACACAAACGAATGCTCCACATGCTGGTTTCACATGCCACCAACTCCACATTCTCAGGCAACTTCAGCGCCACAGCCGTTTTCAGATAGCCCTCAATGCAAAGGCTCTAGACGCAAATATTGGTGTGAGAGCTAATTCAATCAAGGAAACACTGCATGTTGGTGAAGGGCATATTGAAGAAGGATCAGCCGAGTGGTTCTTGTGGGAGAACAACTCCATTTGGCTCACTAACTTCACACACCATCAGGCTTCCAAGCAGCTCTCAAGGAAACTCAGTTTTCACACTCTATGCTTAGTGCCCATTGAGTGCATTATCTAGGAATGAACCTGGTAGAGCATCCCACACAAACGAATGCTCCACATGCGGGTTTCACATGCCACCAACTCCACATTCACAGGCAACTTCAACGTCCCAGCCGTTTTCAGATAGCCCTCAATGCAAAGGCTCTAGACGCAAATACTGGTGTGAGAGCTAATTCAATCAAGGAAACTCTGCATGTTGGTGAAGGGCATATTGAAGAAGGATCAGCCGAGTGGTTCTTGTGGGAGAACAACTCCATTTGGCTCACTAACTTCACACACCATCAGGCTTCCAAGCAGCTCTCAAGGAAACTCAGTTTTCACACTCTATGCTTAGTGCCCTTTGAGTCCCTAGGACTGAAATGAACCTGGTAGAGCATCCCACACAAACGAATGCTCCACATGCGGGTTTCACATGCCACCAACTCCACATTCTCAGGCAACTTCAGCGCCACAGCCGTTTTCAGATAGCCCTCAATGCAAAGGCTCTAGACGCAAATATTGGTGTGAGAGCTAATTCAATCAAGGAAACACTGCATGTTGGTGAAGGGCATATTGAAGAAGGATCAGCCAAGTGGGTCTTGTGGGAGAACAACTCCATTTGGCTCACTAACTTCACACACCATCAGGCTTCCAAGCAGCTCTCAAGGAAACTCAGTTTACACACTCTATGCTTAGTGCCCTTTGAGTGCATTATCTAGGAATGAACCTGGTAGAGCATCCCACACAAACAAATGCTCCACATGCGGGTTTCACATGCCACCAACTCCACATTCACAGGCAACTTCAGCGCCACAGCCGTTTTCAGATAGCCCTCAATGCAAAGGCTCTAGACGCAAATATTGGTGTGAGAGCTAATTCAATCAAGGAAACTCTGCATGTTGGTGAAGGGCATATTGAAGAAGGATCAGCCGAGTGGTTCTTGTGGGAGAACAACTCCATTTGGCTCACTAACTTCACACACCATCAGGCTTCCAAGCAGCTCTCAAGGAAACTCAATTTTCACACTCTATGCTTAGTGCCCTTTGAGTGCATTATCTAGGAATGAACCTGGTAGAGCATCCCACACAAACGAATGCTCCACATGCGGGTTTCACATGCCACCAACTCCACATTCACAGGCAACTTCAGCGCCACAGCCGTTTTCAGATAGCCCTCAATGCAAAGGCTCTAGACGCAAATATTGGTGTGAGAGCTAATTCAATCAAGGAAACACTGCATGTTGCTGAAGGGCATATTGAAGAAGGATCAGCCGAGTGGTTCTTGTGGGAGAACAACTCCATTTGGCTCACTAACTTCACACACCATCAGGCTTCCAAGCAGCTCTCAAGGAAACTCAGTTTTCACACTCTATGCTTAGTGCCCTTTGAGTGCATTATCTAGGAATGAACCTGGTAGAGCATCCCACACAAACGAATGCTCCACATGCGGGTTTCACATGCCACCAACTCCACATTCACAGGCAACTTCAGCGCCACAGCCGTTTTCAGATAGCCCTCAATGCAAAGGCTCTAGACGCAAATATTGGTGTGAGAGCTAATTCAATCAAGGAAACACTGCATGTTGCTGAAGGGCATATTGAAGAAGGATCAGCCGAGTGGTTCTTGTGGGAGAACAACTCCATTTGGCTCACTAACTTCACACACAATCAGGCTTCCAAGCAGCTCTCAAGGAAACTCAGTTTTCACACTCTATGCTTAGTGTCCATTGATTGCATTATCTAGGAATGAACCTGGTAGAGCATCCCACACAAACGAATGCTCCACATGCGGGTTTCACATGCCACCAACTCCACATTCACAGGCAACTTCAACGTCCCAGCCGTTTTCAGATAGCCCTCAATGCAAAGGCTCTAGACGCAAATACTGGTGTGAGAGCTAATTCAATCAAGGAAACTCTGCATGTTGGTGAAGGGCATATTGAAGAAGGATCAGCCGAGTGGTTCTTGTGGGAGAACAACTCCATTTGGCTCACTAACTTCACACACCATCAGGCTTCCAAGCAGCTCTCAAGGAAACTCAGTTTTCACACTCTATGCTTAGTGCCCTTTGAGTCCCTAGGACTGAAATGAAGCTGGTAGAGCATCCCACACAAACGAATGCTCCACATTCGGGTTTCACATGCCACCAACTCCACATTCTCAGGCAACTTCAGCGCCACAGCCGTTTTCAGATAGCCCTCAATGCAAAGGCTCTAGACGCAAATATTGGTGTGAGAGCTAATTCAATCAAGGAAACACTGCATGTTGGTGAAGGGCATATTGAAGAAGGATCAGCCGAGTGGTTCTTGTGGGAGAACAACTCCATTTGGCTCACTAACTTCACACACCATCAGGCTTCCAAGCAGCTCTCAAGGAAACTCAGTTTACACACTCTATGCTTAGTGCCCTTTGAGTGCATTATCTAGGAATGAACCTGGTAGAGCATCCCACACAAACAAATGCTCCACATGCGGGTTTCACATGCCACCAACTCCACATTCTCAGGCAACTTCAGCGCCACAGCCGTTTTCAGATAGCCCTCAATGCAAAGGCTCTAGACGCAAATATTGGTGTGAGAGCTAATTCAATCAAGGAAACACTGCATGTTGGTGAAGGGCATATTGAAGAAGGATCAGCCGAGTGGTTCTTGTGGGAGAACAACTCCATTTGGCTCACTAACTTCACACACCATCAGGCTTCCAAGCAGCTCTCAAGGAAACTCAATTTTCACACTCTATGCTTAGTGCCCTTTGAGTGCATTATCTAGGAATGAACCTGGTAGAGCATCCCACACAAACGAATGCTCCACATGCGGGTTTCACATGCCACCAACTCCACATTCACAGGCAACTTCAGCGCCACAGCCGTTTTCAGATAGCCCTCAATGCAAAGGCTCTAGACGCAAATATTGGTGTGAGAGCTAATTCAATCAAGGAAACACTGCATGTTGGTGAAGGGCATATTGAAGAAGGATCAGCCGAGTGGTTCTTGTGGGAGAACAACTCCATTTGGCTCACTAACTTCACACACCATCAGGCTTCCAAGCAGCTCTCAAGGAAACTCAGTTTTCACACTCTATGCTTAGTGCCCTTTGAGTGCATTATCTAGGAATGAACCTGGTAGAGCATCCCACACAAACGAATGCTCCACATGCGGGTTTCACATGCCACCAACTCCACATTCACAGGCAACTTCAGCGCCACAGCCGTTTTCAGATAGCCCTCAATGCAAAGGCTCTAGACGCAAATATTGGTGTGAGAGCTAATTCAATCAAGGAAACACTGCATGTTGGTGAAGGGCATATTGAAGAAGGATCAGCCGAGTGGTTCTTGTGGGAGAACAACTCCATTTGGCTCACTAACTTCACACACAATCAGGCTTCCAAGCAGCTCTCAAGGAAACTCAGTTTTCACACTCTATGCTTAGTGCCCATTGATTGCATTATCTAGGAATGAACCTGGTAGAGCATCCCACACAAACGAATGCTCCACATGCGGGTTTCACATGCCACCAACTCCACATTCACAGGCAACTTCAACGTCCCAGCCGTTTTCAGATAGCCCTCAATGCAAAGGCTCTAGACGCAAATACTGGTGTGAGAGCTAATTCAATCAAGGAAACTCTGCCTGTTGGTGAAGGGCATATTGAAGAAGGATCAGCCGAGTGGTTCTTGTGGGAGAACAACTCCATTTGGCTCACTAACTTCACACACCATCAGGCTTCCAAGCAGCTCTCAAGGAAACTCAGTTTTCACACTCTATGCTTAGTGCCCTTTGAGTCCCTAGGACTGAAATGAAGCTGGTAGAGCATCCCACACAAACGAATGCTCCACATTCGGGTTTCACATGCCACCAACTCCACATTCTCAGGCAACTTCAGCGCCACAGCCGTTTTCAGATAGCCCTCAATGCAAAGGCTCTAGACGCAAATATTGGTGTGAGAGCTAATTCAATCAAGGAAACACTGCATGTTGGTGAAGGGCATATTGAAGAAGGATCAGCCGAGTGGTTCTTGTGGGAGAACAACTCCATTTGGCTCACTAACTTCACACACCATCAGGCTTCCAAGCAGCTCTCAAGGAAACTCAATTTTCACACTCTATGCTTAGTGCCCTTTGAGTGCATTATCTAGGAATGAACCTGGTAGAGCATCCCACACAAACGAATGCTCCACATGCGGGTTTCACATGCCACCAACTCCACATTCACAGGCAACTTCAGCGCCACAGCCGTTTTCAGATAGCCCTCAATGCAAAGGCTCTAGACGCAAATATTGGTGTGAGAGCTAATTCAATCAAGGAAACACTGCATGTTGGTGAAGGGCATATTGAAGAAGGATCAGCCGAGTGGTTCTTGTGGGAGAACAACTCCATTTGGCTCACTAACTTCACACACCATCAGGCTTCCAAGCAGCTCTCAAGGAAACTCAGTTTTCACACTCTATGCTTAGTGCCCTTTGAGTGCATTATCTAGGAATGAACCTGGTAGAGCATCCCACACAAACGAATGCTCCACATTCGGGTTTCACATGCCACCAACTCCACATTCACAGGCAACTTCAGCGCCACAGCCGTTTTCAGATAGCCCTCAATGCAAAGGCTCTAGACGCAAATATTGGTGTGAGAGCTAATTCAATCAAGGAAACACTGCATGTTGGTGAAGGGCATATTGAAGAAGGATCAGCCGAGTGGTTCTTGTGGGAGAACAACTCCATTTGGCTCACTAACTTCACACACAATCAGGCTTCCAAGCAGCTCTCAAGGAAACTCAGTTTTCACACTCTATGCTTAGTGCCCATTGATTGCATTATCTAGGAATGAACCTGGTAGAGCATCCCACACAAACGAATGCTCCACATGCGGGTTTCACATGCCACCAACTCCACATTCACAGGCAACTTCAACGTCCCAGCCGTTTTCAGATAGCCCTCAATGCAAAGGCTCTAGACGCAAATACTGGTGTGAGAGCTAATTCAATCAAGGAAACTCTGCATGTTGGTGAAGGGCATATTGAAGAAGGATCAGCCGAGTGGTTCTTGTGGGAGAACAACTCCATTTGGCTCACTAACTTCACACACCATCAGGCTTCCAAGCAGCTCTCAAGGAAACTCAGTTTTCACACTCTATGCTTAGTGCCCTTTGAGTCCCTAGGACTGAAATGAAGCTGGTAGAGCATCCCACACAAACGAATGCTCCACATTCGGGTTTCACATGCCACCAACTCCACATTCTCAGGCAACTTCAGCGCCACAGCCGTTTTCAGATAGCCCTCAATGCAAAGGCTCTAGACGCAAATATTGGTGTGAGAGCTAATTCAATCAAGGAAACACTGCATGTTGGTGAAGGGCATATTGAAGAAGGATCAGCCGAGTGGGTCTTGTGGGAGAACAACTCCATTTGGCTCACTAACTTCACACACCATCAGGCTTCCAAGCAGCTCTCAAGGAAACTCAGTTTTCACACTCTATGCTTAGTGCCTTTTGAGTGCATTATCTAGGAATGAACCTGGTAGAGCATCCCACACAAACGAATGCTCCACATGCGGGTTTCACATGCCACCAACTCCACATTCACAGGCAACTTCAGCGCCACAGCCGTTTTCAGATAGCCCTCAATGCAAAGGCTCTAGACGCAAATATTGGTGTGAGAGCTAATTCAATCAAGGAAACACTGCATGTTGGTGAAGGGCATATTGAAGAAGGATCAGCCGAGTGGTTCTTGTGGGAGAACAACTCCATTTGGCTCACTAACTTCACACACCATCAGGCTTCCAAGCAGCTCTCAAGGAAACTCAATTTTTACACTCTATGCTTAGTGCCCTTTGAGTGCATTATCTAGGAATGAACCTGGTAGAGCATGCCACACAAACGAATGCTCCACATGCGGGTTTCACATGCCACCAACTCCACATTCACAGGCAACTTCAGCGCCACAGCCGTTTTCAGATAGCCCTCAATGCAAAGGCTCTAGACGCAAATATTGGTGTGAGAGCTAATTCAATCAAGGAAACACTGCATGTTGGTGAAGGGCATATTGAAGAAGGATCAGCCGAGTGGTTCTTGTGGGAGAACAACTCCATTTGGCTCACTAACTTCACACACCATCAGGCTTCCAAGCAGCTCTCAAGGAAACTCAGTTTTCACACTCTATGCTTAGTGCCCTTTGAGTCCCTAGGACTGAAATGAAGCTGGTAGAGCATCCCACACAAACGAATGCTCCACATTCGGGTTTCACATGCCACCAACTCCACATTCTCAGGCAACTTCAGCGCCACAGCCGTTTTCAGATAGCCCTCAATGCAAAGGCTCTAGACGCAAATATTGGTGTGAGAGCTAATTCAATCAAGGAAACACTGCATGTTGGTGAAGGGCATACTGAAGAAGGATCAGCCGAGTGGGTCTTGTGGGAGAACAACTCCATTTGGCTCACTAACTTCACACACCATCAGGCTTCCAAGCAGCTCTCAAGGAAACTCAGTTTACACACTCTATGCTTAGTGCCCTTTGAGTGCATTATCTAGGAATGAACCTGGTAGAGCATCCCACACAAACAAATGCTCCACATGCGGGTTTCACATGCCACCAACTCCACATTGACAGGCAACTTCAGCGCCACAGCCGTTTTCAGATAGCCCTCAATGCAAAGGCTCTAGACGCAAATATTGGTGTGAGAGCTAATTCAATCAAGGAAACACTGCATGTTGGTGAAGGGCATATTGAAGAAGGATCAGCCGAGTGGTTCTTGTGGGAGAACAACTCCATTTGGCTCACTAACTTCACACACCATCAGGCTTCCAAGCAGCTCTCAAGGAAACTCAGTTTTCACACTCTATGCTTAGTGCCCTTTGAGTGCATTATCTAGGAATGAACCTGGTAGAGCATCCCACACAAACGAATGCTCCACATGCGGGTTTCACATGCCACCAACTCCACATTCACAGGCAACTTCAGCGCCACAGCCGTTTTCAGATAGCCCTCAATGCAAAGGCTCTAGACGCAAATATTGGTGTGAGAGCTAATTCAATCAAGGAAACACTGCATGTTGGTGAAGAGCATATTGAAGAAGGATCAGCCGAGTGGTTCTTGTGGGAGAACAACTCCATTTGGCTCAGTAACTTCACACACCATCAGGCTTCCAAGCAGCTCTCAAGGAAACTCAGTTTACACAGTCTATGCTTAGTGCCCTTTGAGTGCATTATCTAGGAATGAACCTGGTAGAGCATCCCACACAAACGAATGCTCCACATGCGGGTTTCACATGCCACCAACTCCACATTCACAGGCAACTTCAGCGCCACAGCCGTTTTCAGATAGCCCTCAATGCAAAGGCTCTAGACGCAAATACTGGTGTGAGAGCTAATTCAATCAAGGAAACTCTGCACGTTGTTGAAGGGCATATTGAAGAAGGATCAGCCGAGTGGTTCTTGTGGGAGAACAACTCCATTTGGCTCACTAACTTCACACACCATCAGGCTTCCAAGCAGCTCTCAAGGAAACTCAGTTTTCACACTCTATGCAAGTGCCCTTTGAGTGCCTAGGACTGAAATGAAGCTTGGTGAGCATGCCACACAAACGAATGCTCCACATGCGGGTTTCACATGCCACCAACTCCACATTCACAGGCAACTTCAGCGCCACAGCCGTTTTCAGATAGCCCTCAATGCAAAGGCTCTAGACGCAAATATTGGTGTGAGAGCTAATTCAACCAAGAAAACACTGCATGTTGGTGAAGGGCATATTGAAGAAGGATCAGCCAAGTGGTCCTTGTGGGAGAACAACTCCATTTGGCTCACTAACTTCACACACCATCAGGCTTCCAAGCAGCTCTCAAGGAAACTCAATTTTCACACTCTATGCTTAGTGCCCTTTGAGTGCATTATCTAGGAATGAACCTGGTAGAGCATCCCACACAAACGAATGCTCCACATGCGGGTTTCACATGCCACCAACTCCACATTCACAGGCAACTTCAGCGCCACAGCCGTTTTCAGATAGCCCTCAATGCAAAGGCTCTAGACGCAAATATTGGTATGAGAGCTAATTCAATCAAGGAAACACTGCATGTTGGTGAAGGGCATATTGAAGAAGGATCAGCCGAGTGGTTCTTGTGGGAGAACAACTCCATTTGGCTCACTAACTTCACACACCATCAGGCTTCCAAGCAGCTCTCAAGGAAACTCAGTTTTCACACTCTATGCTTAGTGCCCTTTGAGTGCATTATCTAGGAATGAACCTGGTAGAGCATCCCACACAAACGAATGCTCCACATGCGGGTTTCACATGCCACCAACTCCACATTCACAGGCAACTTCAGCGCCACAGCCGTTTTCAGATAGCCCTCAATGCAAAGGCTCTAGACGCAAATATTGGTGTGAGAGCTAATTCAATCAAGGAAACACTGCATGTTGGTGAAGGGCATATTGAAGAAGGATCAGCCGAGTGGTTCTTGTGGGAGAACAACTCCATTTGGCTCACTAACTTCACACACCATCAGGCTTCCAAGCAGCTCTCAAGGAAACTCAGTTTTCACACTCTATGGTTAGTGCCCTTTGAGTGCATTATCTAGGAATGAACCTGGTAGAGCATCCCACACAAACGAATGCTCCATATGCGGGTTTCACATGCCACCAACTCCACATTCACAGGCAACTTCAGCGCCACAGCCGTTTTCAGATAGCCCTCAATGCAAAGGCTCTAGACGCAAATATTGGTGTGAGAGCTAATTCAATCAAGGAAACACTGCATGTTGGTGAAGGGCATATTGAAGAAGGATCAGCCGAGTGGTTCTTGTGGGAGAACAACTCCATTTGGCTCACTAACTTCACACACCATCAGGCTTCCAAGCAGCTCTCAAGGAAACTCAGTTTTCACACTCTATGCTTAGTGCCCTTTGAGTGCATTATCTAGGAATGAACCTGGTAGAGCATCCCACACAAACGAATGCTCCACATGCGGGTTTCACATGCCACCAACTCCACATTGACAGGCAACTTCAACGTCCCAGCCGTTTTCAGATAGCCCTCAATGCAAAGGCTCTAGACGCAAATACTGGTGTGAGAGCTAATTCAATCAAGGAAACTCTGCATGTTGGTGAAGGGCATATTGAAGAAGGATCAGCCGAGTGGTTCTTGTGGGAGAACAACTCCATTTGGCTCACTAACTTCACACACCATCAGGCTTCCAAGCAGCTCTCAAGGAAACTCAGTTTTCACACTCTATGCAAGTGCCCTTTGAGTGCCTAGGACTGAAATGAAGCTTGGTGAGCATGCCACACAAACGAATGCTCCACATGCGGGTTTCACATGCCACCAACTCCACATTCACAGGCAACTTCAGCGCCACAGCCGTTTTCAGATAGCCCTCAATGCAAAGGCTCTAGACGCAAATATTGGTGTGAGAGCTAATTCAATCAAGGAAACACTGCATGTTGGTGAAGGGCATATTGAAGAAGGATCAGCCGAGTGGTTCTTGTGGGAGAACAACTCCATTTGGCTCACTAACTTCACACACCATCAGGCTTCCAAGCAGCTCTCAAGGAAACTCAGTTTTCACACTCTATGCTTAGTGCCCATTGAGTGCATTATCTAGGAATGAACCTGGTAGAGCATCCCACACAAACGAATGCTCCACATGCGGGTTTCACATGCCACCAACTCCACATTCACAGGCAACTTCAACGCCCCAGCCATTTTCAGATAGCCCTCAATGCAAAGGCTCTAGACACAAATACTGGTGTGAGAACTAATTCAATCAAGGAAACACTGCATGTTGGTGAAGGGCATATTGAAAAAGGATCAGCCGAGTGGTTCTTGTGGGAGAACAACTCCATTTGGCTCACTAACTTCACACACCATCAGGCTTCCAAGCAGCTCTCAAGGAAACTCAGTTTTCACACTCTATGCTTAGTGCCCTTTGAGTGCATTATCTAGGAATGAACCTGGTAGAGCATCCCACACAAACGAATGCTCCACATGCGGGTTTCACATGCCACCAACTCCACATTCTCAGGCAACTTCAGCGCCACAACCGCTTTCAGATAGCCCTCAATGCAAAGGCTCTAGACGCAAATATTGGTGTGAGAGCTAATTCAATCAAGGAAACACTGCATGTTGGTGAAGGGCATATTGAAGAAGGATCAGCCGAGTGGTTCTTGTGGGAGAACAACTCCATTTGGCTCACTAACTTCACACACCATCAGGCTTCTAAGCAGCTCTCAAGGAAACTCAGTTTTCACACTCTATGCTTAGTGCCCTTTGAGTGCATTATCTAGGAATGAACCTGGTAGAGCATCCCACACAAACGAATGCTCCACATGCGGGTTTCACATGCCACCAACTCCACATTCACAGGCAACTTCAGCGCCACAGCCGTTTTCAGATAGCCCTCAATGCAAAGGCTCTAGACGCAAATATTGGTGTGAGAGCTAATTCAATCAAGGAAACACTGCATGTTGGTGAAGGGCATATTGAAGAAGGATCAGCCGAGTGGTTCTTGTGGGAGAACAACTCCATTTGGCTCACTATCTTCACACACCATCAGGCTTCCAAGCAGCTCTCAAGGAAACTCAGTTTTCACACTCTATGCTTAGTGCCCTTTGAGTGCATTATCTAGGAATGAACCTGGTAGAGCATCCCACACAAACGAATGCTCCACATGCGGGTTTCACATGCCACCAACTCCACATTCTCAGGCAACTTCAGCGCCACAGCCATTTTCAGATAGCCCTCAATGCAAAGGCTCTATTCGCAAATATTGGTGTGAGAGCTACTTCAACCAAGGAAACACTGCATGTTGGTGAAGGGCATATTGAAGAAGGATCAGCCGAGTGGTCCTTGTGGGAGAACAACTCCATTTGGCTCACTAACTTCACACACCATCAGGCTTCCAAGCAGCTCTCAAGGAAACTCAGTTTTCACACTCTATGCTTAGTGCCCTTTGTTGAGTGCATTATCTAGGAATGAACCTGGTAGAGCATCCCACACAAACAAATGCTCCACATG
This sequence comes from Ochotona princeps, assembly GCF_030435755.1. Taxonomy (NCBI): domain Eukaryota; kingdom Metazoa; phylum Chordata; class Mammalia; order Lagomorpha; family Ochotonidae; genus Ochotona; species Ochotona princeps. The sequence goes on along the minus strand of NW_026697995.1, from coordinate 17,916 downwards.
CGGGTTTCACATGCCACCAACTCCACATTCTCAGGCAACTTCAGCGCCACAGCCGTTTTCAGATAGCCCTCAATGCAAAGGCTCTAGACACAAATATTGGTGTGAGAGCTAATTCAATCAAGGAAACACTGCATGTTGGTGAAGGGCATATTGAAGAAGGATCAGCCGAGTGGTTCTTGTGGGAGAACAACTCCATTTGGCTCACTAACTTCACACACCATCAGGCTTCCAAGCAGCTCTCAAGGAAACTCAGTTTTCACACTCTATGCTTAGTGCCCTTTGAGTGCATTATCTAGGAATGAACCTGGTAGAGCATCCCACACAAACGAATGCTCCACATGCGGGTTTCACATGCCACCAACTCCACATTCTCAGGCAACTTCAGCGCCACAGCCGTTTTCAGATAGCCCTCAATGCAAAGGCTCTAGACGCAAATATTGGTGTGAGAGCTAATTCAATCAAGGAAACACTGCATGTTGGTGAAGGGCATATTGAAGAAGGATCAGCCGAGTGGTTCTTGTGGGAGAACAACTCCATTTGGCTCACTAACTTCACACACCATCAGGCTTCTAAGCAGCTCTCAAGGAAACTCCGTTTTCACACTCTATGCTTAGTGCCTTTTGAGTGCCTAGGACTGAAATTAAGCTGGAAGACCATCCCACACAAACGAATGCTCCACATGCGGGTTTCACATGCCACCAACTCCACATTCACAGGCAACTTCAGCGCCACAGCTGTTTTCAGATAGCCCTCAATGCAAAGGCTCTAGACGCAAATATTGGTGTGAGAGCTAATTCAATCAAGGAAACACTGCATGTTGGTGAAGGGCATATTGAAGAATGATCAGCCGAGTGGTTCTTGTGATAGAACAACTCCATTTGGCTAACTAACTTCACACACCATCAGGCTTCCAAGCAGCTCTCAAGGAAACTCAGTTTTCACACTCTATGCTTAGTGCCCTTTGAGTGCATTATCTAGGAATGAACCTGGTAGAGCATCCCACACAAACGAATGCTCCACATGCGGGTTTCACATGCCACCAACTCCACATTCACAGGCAACTTCAGCGCCACAGCCGTTTTCAGATAGCCCTCAATGCAAAGGATCTAGATGCAAATATTGGTGTGAGAGCTAATTCAATCAAGGAAACACTGCATGTTGGTGAAGGGGCATATTGAAGAAGGATCAGCCGAGTGGTTGTTGTGGGAGAACAACTCCATTTGGCTCACTAACTTCACACACCATCAGGCTTCCAAGCAGCTCTCAAGGAAACTCAGTTTTCACACTCTATGCTTAGTGCCCTTTGAGTGCATTATCTAGGAATGAACCTGGTAGAGCATCCCACACAAACGAATGCTCCACATGCGGGTTTCACATGCCACCAACTCCACATTCACAGGCAACTTCAGCGCCACAGCCGTTTTCAGATAGCCCTCAATGCAAAGGCTCTAGACGCAAATATTGGTATGAGAGCTAATTCAATCAAGGAAACACTGCATGTTGGTGAAGGGCATATTGAAGAAGGATCAGCCGAGTGGTTCTTGTGGGAGAACAACTCCATTTGGCTCACTAACTTCACACACCATCAGGCTTCCAAGCAGCTCTCAAGGAAACTCAGTTTTCACACTCTATGCTTAGTGCCCTTTGAGTGCATTATCTAGGAATGAACCTGGTAGAGCATCCCACACAAACGAATGCTCCACATGCGGGTTTCACATGCCACCAACTCCACATTCACAGGCAACTTCAGCGCCACAGCCGTTTTCAGATAGCCCTCAATGCAAAGGCTCTAGACGCAAATATTGGTGTGAGAGCTAATTCAATCAAGGAAACACTGCATGTTGGTGAAGGGCATATTGAACAAGGATCAGCCGAGTGGTTCTTGTGGGAGAACAACTCCATTTGGCTCACTAACTTCACACACCATCAGGCTTCCAAGCAGCTCTCAAGGAAACTCAGTTTTCACACTCTATGCTTAGTGCCCTTTGAGTGCATTATCTAGGAATGAACCTGGTAGAGCATCCCACACAAACGAATGCTCCACATTCGGGTTTCACATGCCACCAACTCCACATTCTCAGGCAACTTCAGCGCCACAGCCGTTTTCAGATAGCCCTCAATGCAAAGGCTCTTAGACGCAAATATTGGTGTGAGAGCTAATTCAATCAAGGAAACACTGCATGTTGGTGAAGGGCATATTGAAGAAGGATCAGCCGAGTGGTTCTTGTGGGAGAACAACTCCATTTGGCTCACTAACTTCACACACCATCAGGCTTCCAAGCAGCTCTCAAGGAAACTCAGTTTTCACACTCTATGCTTAGTGCCCTTTGAGTGCATTATCTAGGAATGAACCTGGTAGAGCATCCCACACAAACGAATGCTCCACATGCGGGTTTCACATGCCACCAACTCCACATTCACAGGCAACTTCAGCGCCACAGCCGTTTTCAGATAGCCCTCAATGCAAAGGCTCTAGATGCAAATATTGGTGTGAGAGCTAATTCAATCAAGGAAACACTGCATGTTGGTGAAGGGCATATTGAAGAAGGATCAGCCGAGTGGTTCTTGTGGGAGAACAACTCCATTTGGCTCACTAACTTCACACACCATCAGGCTTCCAAGCAGCTCTCAAGGAAACTCAGTTTACACACTCTATGCTTAGTGCCCTTTGAGTGCATTATCTAGGAATGAACCTGGTAGAGCATCCCACACAAACAAATGCTCCACATGCGGGTTTCACATGCCACCAACTCCACATTCACAGGCAACTTCAGCGCCACAGCCGTTTTCAGATAGCCCTCAATGCAAAGGCTCTAGACGCAAATATTGGTGTGAGAGCTAATTCAATCAAGGAAACACTGCATGTTGGTGAAGGGCATATTGAAGAAGGATCAGCCGAGTGGTTCTTGTGGGAGAACAACTCCATTTGGCTCACTAACTTCACACACCATCAGGCTTCCAAGCAGCTCTCAAGAAACTCAATTTTCACACTCTATGCTTAGTGCCCTTTGAGTGCATTATCTAGGAATGAACCTGGTAGAGCATCCCACACAAACAAATGCTCCACATGCGGGTTTCACATGCCACCAACTCCACATTCACAGGCAACTTCAGCGCCACAGCCGTTTTCAGATAGCCCTCAATGCAAAGGCTCTAGACGCAAATATTGGTGTGAGAGCTAATTCAATCAAGGAAACACTGCATGTTGGTGAAGGGCATATTGAAGAAGGATCAGCCGAGTGGTTCTTGTGGGAGAACAACTCCATTTGGCTCACTAACTTCACACACCATCAGGCTTCCAAGCAGCTCTCAAGGAAACTCAGTTTTCACACTCTATGCTTAGTGCCGATTGAGTGCATTATCTAGGAATGAACCTGGTAGAGCATCCCACACAAACGAATGCTCCACATGCGGGTTTCACATGCCACCAACTCCACATTCACAGGCAACTTCAACGTCCCAGCCGTTTTCAGATAGCCCTCAATGCAAAGGCTCTAGACGCAAATACTGGTGTGAGAGCTAATTCAATCAAGGAAACTCTGCATGTTGGTGAAGGGCATATTGAAGAAGGATCAGCCGAGTGGTTCTTGTGGGAGAACAACTCCATTTGGCTCACTAACTTCACACACCATCAGGCTTCCAAGCAGCTCTCAAGGAAACTCAGTTTTCACACTCTATGCTTAGTGCCCTTTGAGTCCCTAGGACTGAAATGAAGCTGGTAGAGCATCCCACACAAACGAATGCTCCACATTCGGGTTTCACATGCCACCAACTCCACATTCTCAGGCAACTTCAGCGCCACAGCCTTTTTCAGATAGCCCTCAATGCAAAGGGTCTAGACGCAAATATTGGTGTGAGAGCTAATTCAATCAAGGAAACACTGCATGTTGGTGAAGGGCATATTGAAGAAGGATCAGCCGAGTGGTTCTTGTGGGAGAACAACTCCATTTGGCTCACTAACTTCACACACCATCAGGCTTCCAAGCAGCTCTCAAGGAAACTCAGTTTTCACACTCTATGCTTAGTGCCCTTTGAGTGCATTATCTAGGAATGAACCTGGTAGAGCATCCCACACAAACGAATGCTCCACATGCGGGTTTCACATGCCACCAACTCCACATTCACAGGCAACTTCAGCGCCACAGCCGTTTTCAGATAGCCCTCAATGCAAAGGCTCTAGACGCAAATATTGGTGTGAGAGCTAATTCAATCAAGGAAACACTGCATGTTGGTGAAGGGCATATTGAAGAAGGATCAGCCGAGTGGTTCTTGTGGGAGAACAACTCCATTTGGCTCACTAACTTCACACACCATCAGGCTTCCAAGCAGCTCTCAAGGAAACTCAGTTTTCACACTCTATGCTTAGTGCCCATTGAGTGCATTATCTAGGAATGAACCTGGTAGAGCATCCCACACAAACGAATGCTCCACATGCGGGTTTCACATGCCACCAACTCCACATTCACAGGCAACTTCAACGTCCCAGCCGTTTTCAGATAGCCCTCAATGCAAAGGCTCTAGACGCAAATACTGGTGTGAGAGCTAATTCAATCAAGGAAACACTGCATGTTGGTGAAGGGCATATTGAAGAAGGATCAGCCGAGTGGTTCTTGTGGGAGAACAACTCCATTTGGCTCACTAACTTCACACACCATCAGGCTTCCAAGCAGCTCTCAAGGAAACTCAGTTTTCACACTCTAGGCTTAGTGCCCTTTGAGTCCCTAGGACTGAAATGAAGCTGGTAGAGCATCCCACACAAACGAATGCTCCACATTCGGGTTTCACATGCCACCAACTCCACATTCTCAGGCAACTTCAGCGCCACAGCCGTTTTCAGATAGCCCTCAATGCAAAGGCTCTAGACGCAAATATTGGTGTGAGAGCTAATTCAATCAAGGAAACATTGCACGTTGGTGAAGGGCATATTGAAGAAGCATCAGCCGAGTGGTTCTTGTGGGAGAACAACTCCATTTGGCTCACTAACTTCACACACCATCAGGCTTCCAAGCAGCTCTCAAGGAAACTCAGTTTTCACACTCTATGCTTAGTGCCCTTTGAGTGCATTATCTAGGAATGAACCTGGTAGAGCATCCCACACAAACGAATGCTCCACATGCGGGTTTCACATGTCACCAACTCCACATTGACAGGCAACTTCAGCGCCACAGCCGTTTTCAGATAGCCCTCAATGCAAAGGCTCTAGACGCAAATATTGGTGTGAGAGCTAATTCAATCAAGGAAACACTGCATGTTGGTGAAGGGCATATTGAAGAAGGATCAGCCGAGTGGTTCTTGTGGGAGAACAACTCCATTTGGCTCACTAACTTCACACACCATCAGGCTTCCAAGCAGCTCTCAAGGAAACTCAGTTTTCACACTCTATGCTTAGTGCCCATTGAGTGCATTATCTAGGAATGAACCTGGTAGAGCATCCCACACAAACGAATGCTCCACATGCGGGTTTCACATGCCACCAACTCCACATTGACAGGCAACTTCAGCGCCACAGCCGTTTTCAGATAGCCCTCAATGCAAAGGCTCTAGACGCAAATATTGGTGTGAGAGCTAATTCAATCAAGGAAACACTGCATGTTGGTGAAGGGCATATTGAAGAAGGATCAGCCCAGTGGTTCTTGTGGGAGAACAACTCCATTTGGCTCACTAACTTCACACACCATCAGGCTTCCAAGCAGCTCTCAAGGAAACTCAATTTTCACACTCTATGCTTAGTGCCCTTTGAGTGCATTATCTAGGAATGAACCTGGTAGAGCATCCCACACAAACAAATGCTCCACATGCGGGTTTCACATGCCACCAACTCCACATTCACAGGCAACTTCAGTGCCACAGCCGTTTTCAGATAGCCCTCAATGCAAAGGCTCTAGACGCAAATATTGGTGTGAGAGCTAATTCAATCAAGGAAACACTGCATGTTGGTGAAGGGCATATTGAAGAAGGATCAGCCGAGTGGTTCTTGTGGGAGAACAACTCCATTTGGCTCACTAACTTCACACACCATCAGGCTTCCAAGCAGCTCTCAAGGAAACTCAGTTTTCACACTCTATGCTTAGTGCCGATTGAGTGCATTATCTAGGAATGAACCTGGTAGAGCATCCCACACAAACGAATGCTCCACATGCTGGTTTCACATGCCACCAACTCCACATTCACAGGCAACTTCAACGTCCCAGCCGTTTTCAGATAGCCCTCAATGCAAAGGCTCTAGACGCAAATATTGGTGTGAGAGCTAATTCAATCAAGGAAACTCTGCATGTTGGTGAAGGGCATATTGAAGAAGGATCAGCCGAGTGGTTCTTGTGGGAGAACAACTCCATTTGGCTCACTAACTTCACACACCATCAGGCTTCCAAGCAGCTCTCAAGGAAACTCAGTTTTCACACTCTATGCTTAGTGCCCTTTGAGTCCCTAGGACTGAAATGAAGCTGGTAGAGCATCCCACACAAACGAATGCTCCACATTCGGGTTTCACATGCCACCAACTCCACATTCTCAGGCAACTTCAGCGCCACAGCCATTTTCAGATAGCCCTCAATGCAAAGGCTCTAGACGCAAATATTGGTGTGAGAGCTAATTCAATCAAGGAAACACTGCATGTTGGTGAAGGGCATATTGAAAAAGGATCAGCCAAGTGGTTCTTGTGGGAGAACAACTCCATTTGGCTCACTAACTTCACACACCATCAGGCTTCCAAGCAGCTCTCAAGGAAACTCAGTTTTCACACTCTATGCTTAGTGTCCATTGATTGCATTATCTAGGAATGAACCTGGTAGAGCATCCCACACAAACGAATGCTCCACATGCGGGTTTCACATGCCACCAACTCCACATTCTCAGGCAACTTCAGCGCCACAGCCGTTTTCAGATAGCCCTCAATGCAAAGGCTCTAGACGCAAATATTGGTGTGAGAGCTAATTCAATCAAGGAAACACTGCATGTTGGTGAAGGGCATATTGAAGAAGGATCAGCCGAGTGGTTCTTGTGGGAGAACAACTCCATTTGGCTCACTAACTTCACACACCATCAGGCTTCCAAGCAGCTCTCAAGGAAACTCAGTTTTCACACTCTATGCTTAGTGCCCATTGAGTGCATTATCTAGGAATGAACCTGGTAGAGCATCCCACACAAACGAATGCTCCACATGCGGGTTTCACATGCCACCAACTCCACATTCACAGGCAACTTCAACGTCCCAGCCGTTTTCAGATAGCCCTCAATGCAAAGGCTCTAGACGCAAATATTGGTGTGAGAGCTAATTCAATCAAGGAAACACTGCATGTTGGTGAAGGGCATATTGAAGAAGGATCAGCCGAGTGGTTCTTGTGGGAGAACAACTCCATTTGGCTCACTAACTTCACACACCATCAGGCTTCAAGCAGCTCTCAAGGAAACTCAGTTTTCACACTCTATGCTTAGTGCCCTTTTGAAGTCCCTAGGACTGAAATGAACCTGGTAGAGCATCCCACACAAACGAATGCTCCACATTCGGGTTTCACATGCCACCAACTCCACATTCTCAGGCAACTTCAGCGCCACAGCCGTTTTCAGATAGCCCTCAATGCAAAGGCTCTAGACGCAAATATTGGTGTGAGAGCTAATTCAATCAAGGAAACACTGCATGTTGGTGAAGGGCATATTGAAGAAGGATCAGCCAAGTGGGTCTTGTGGGAGAACAACTCCATTTGGCTCACTAACTTCACACACCATCAGGCTTCCAAGCAGCTCTCAAGGAAACTCAGTTTACACACTCTATGCTTAGTGCCCTTTGAGTGCATTATCTAGGAATGAACCTGGTAGAGCATCCCACACAAACAAATGCTCCACATGCGGGTTTCACATGCCACCAACTCCACATTCACAGGCAACTTCAGCGCCACAGCCGTTTTCAGATAGCCCTCAATGCAAAGGCTCTAGACGCAAATATTGGTGTGAGAGCTAATTCAATCAAGGAAACACTGCATGTTGCTGAAGGGCATATTGAAGAAGGATCAGCCGAGTGGTTCTTGTGGGAGAACAACTCCATTTGGCTCACTAACTTCACACACCATCAGGCTTCCAAGCAGCTCTCAAGGAAACTCAATTTTCACACTCTATGCTTAGTGCCCTTTGAGTGCATTATCTAGGAATGAACCTGGTAGAGCATCCCACACAAACGAATGCTCCACATGCGGGTTTCACATGCCACCAACTCCACATTCACAGGCAACTTCAGCGCCACAGCCGTTTTCAGATAGCCCTCAATGCAAAGGCTCTAGACGCAAATATTGGTGTGAGAGCTAATTCAATCAAGGAAACACTGCATGTTGGTGAAGGGCATATTGAAGAAGGATCAGCCGAGTGGTTCTTGTGGGAGAACAACTCCATTTGGCTCACTAACTTCACACACCATCAGGCTTCCAAGCAGCTCTCAAGGAAACTCAGTTTTCACACTCTATGCTTAGTGCCCTTTGAGTGCATTATCTAGGAATGAACCTGGTAGAGCATCCCACACAAACGAATGCTCCACATGCGGGTTTCACATGCCACCAACTCCACATTCACAGGCAACTTCAGCGCCACAGCCGTTTTCAGATAGCCCTCAATGCAAAGGGTCTAGACGCAAATATTGGTGTGAGAGCTAATTCAATCAAGGAAACACTGCATGTTGGTGAAGGGCATATTGAAGAAGGATCAGCCGAGTGGTTCTTGTGGGAGAACAACTCCATTTGGCTCACTAACTTCACACACCATCAGGCTTCCAAGCAGCTCTCAAGGAAACTCAGTTTTCACACTCTATGCTTAGTGCCCTTTGAGTGCATTATCTAGGAATGAACCTGGTAGAGCATCCCACACAAACGAATGCTCCACATGCGGGTTTCACATGCCACCAACTCCACATTCACAGGCAACTTCAGCGCCACAGCCGTTTTCAGATAGCCCTCAATGCAAAGGCTCTAGACGCAAATATTGGTGTGAGAGCTAATTCAATCAAGGAAACACTGCATGTTGGTGAAGGGCATATTGAAGAAGGATCAGCCGAGTGGTTCTTGTGGGAGAACAACTCCATTTGGCTCACTAACTTCACACACCATCAGGCTTCCAAGCAGCTCTCAAGGAAACTCAGTTTTCACACTCTATGCTTAGTGCCCATTGAGTGCATTATCTAGGAATGAACCTGGTAGAGCATCCCACACAAACGAATGCTCCACATGCGGGTTTCACATGCCACCAACTCCACATTCACAGGCAACTTCAACGTCCCAGCCGTTTTCAGATAGCCCTCAATGCAAAGGCTCTAGACGCAAATACTGGTGTGAGAGCTAATTCAATCAAGGAAACACTGCATGTTGGTGAAGGGCATATTGAAGAAGGATCAGCCAAGTGGTTCTTGTGGGAGAACAACTCCATTTGGCTCACTAACTTCACACACCATCAGGCTTCCAAGCAGCTCTCAAGGAAACTCAGTTTTCACACTCTATGCTTAGTGCCCTTTGAGTCCCTAGGACTGAAATGAAGCTGGTAGAGCATCCCACACAAACGAATGCTCCACATTCGGGTTTCACATGCCACCAACTCCACATTCTCAGGCAACTTCAGCGCCACAGCCGTTTCAGATAGCCCTCAATGCAAAGGCTCTAGACGCAAATATTGGTGTGAGAGCTAATTCAATCAAGGAAACACTGCACGTTGGTGAAGGGCATATTGAAGAAGCATCAGCCGAGTGGTTCTTGTGGGAGAACAACTCCATTTGGCTCACTAACTTCACACACCATCAGGCTTCCAAGCAGCTCTCAAGGAAACTCAGTTTTCACACTCTATGCTTAGTGCCCTTTGAGTGCATTATCTAGGAATGAACCTGGTAGAGCATCCCACACAAACGAATGCTCCACATGCGGGTTTCACATGCCACCAACTCCACATTCACAGGCAACTTCAGCGCCACAGCCGTTTTCAGATAGCCCTCAATGCAAAGGCTCTAGACGCAAATATTGGTGTGAGAGCTAATTCAATCAAGGAAACACTGCATGTTGGTGAAGGGCATATTGAAGAAGGATCAGCCGAGTGGTTCTTGTGGGAGAACAACTCCATTTGGCTCACTAACTTCACACACCATCAGGCTTCCAAGCAGCTCTCAAGGAAACTCAGTTTTCACACTCTATGCTTAGTGCCCATTGAGTGCATTATCTAGGAATGAACCTGGTAGAGCATCCCACACAAACGAATGCTCCACATGCGGGTTTCACATGCCACCAACTCCACATTCACAGGCAACTTCAGCGCCACAGCCGTTTTCAGATAGCCCTCAATGCAAAGGCTCTAGACGCAAATATTGGTGTGAGAGCTAATTCAATCAAGGAAACACTGCATGTTGGTGAAGGGCATATTGAAGAAGGATCAGCCCAGTGGTTCTTGTGGGAGAACAACTCCATTTGGCTCACTAACTTCACACACCATCAGGCTTCCAAGCAGCTCTCAAGGAAACTCAATTTTCACACTCTATGCTTAGTGCCCTTTGAGTGCATTATCTAGGAATGAACCTGGTAGAGCATCCCACACAAACAAATGCTCCACATGCGGGTTTCACATGCCACCAACTCCACATTCACAGGCAACTTCAGTGCCACAGCCGTTTTCAGATAGCCCTCAATGCAAAGGCTCTAGACGCAAATATTGGTGTGAGAGCTAATTCAATCAAGGAAACACTGCATGTTGGTGAAGGGCATATTGAAGAAGGATCAGCCGAGTGGTTCTTGTGGGAGAACAACTCCATTTGGCTCACTAACTTCACACACCATCAGGCTTCCAAGCAGCTCTCAAGGAAACTCAGTTTTCACACTCTATGCTTAGTGCCGATTGAGTGCATTATCTAGGAATGAACCTGGTAGAGCATCCCACACAAACGAATGCTCACATGCTGGTTTCACATGCCACCAACTCCACATTCACAGGCAACTTCAACGTCCAGCCGTTTTCAGATAGCCCTCAATGCAAAGGCTCTAGACGCAAATATTGGTGTGAGAGCTAATTCAATCAAGGAAACTCTGCATGTTGGTGAAGGGCATATTGAAGAAGGATCAGCCGAGTGGTTCTTGTGGGAGAACAACTCCATTTGGCTCACTAACTTCACACACCATCAGGCTTCCAAGCAGCTCTCAAGGAAACTCAGTTTTCACACTCTATGCTTAGTGCCCTTTGAGTCCCTAGGACTGAAATGAAGCTGGTAGAGCATCCCACACAAACGAATGCTCCACATTCGGGTTTCACATGCACCAACTCCACATTCTCAGGCAACTTCAGCGCCACAGCCGTTTTCAGATAGCCCTCAATGCAAAGGCTCTAGACGCAAATATTGGTGTGAGAGCTAATTCAATCAAGGAAACACTGCATGTTGGTGAAGGGCATATTGAAAAAGGATCAGCCAAGTGGTTCTTGTGGGAGAACAACTCCATTTGGCTCACTAACTTCACACACCATCAGGCTTCCAAGCAGCTCTCAAGGAAACTCAGTTTTCACACTCTATGCTTAGTGCCCTTTGAGTGCATTATCTAGGAATGAACCTGGTAGAGCATCCCACACAAACGAATGCTCCACATGCGGGTTTCACATGCCACCAACTCCACATTCTCAGGCAACTTCAGCGCCACAGCCGTTTTCAGATAGCCCTCAATGCAAAGGCTCTAGACGCAAATATTGGTGTGAGAGCTAATTCAATCAAGGAAACACTGCATGTTGGTGAAGGGCATATTGAAGAAGGATCAGCCGAGTGGTTCTTGTGGGAGAACAACTCCATTTGGCTCACTAACTTCACACACCATCAGGCTTCCAAGCAGCTCTCAAGGAAACTCAGTTTTCACACTCTATGCTTAGTGCCCATTGAGTGCATTATCTAGGAATGAACCTGGTAGAGCATCCCACACAAACGAATGCTCCACATGCGGGTTTCACATGCCACCAACTCCACATTCACAGGCAACTTCAACGTCCCAGCCGTTTTCAGATAGCCCTCAATGCAAAGGCTCTAGACGCAAATACTGGTGTGAGAGCTAATTCAATCAAGGAAACTCTGCATGTTGGTGAAGGGCATATTGAAGAAGGATCAGCCGAGTGGTTCTTGTGGGAGAACAACTCCATTTGGCTCACTAACTTCACACACCATCAGGCTTCCAAGCAGCTCTCAAGGAAACTCAGTTTTCACACTCTATGCTTAGTGCCCTTTGAGTCCCTAGGACTGAAATGAACCTGGTAGAGCATCCCACACAAACGAATGCTCCACATTCGGGTTTCACATGCCACCAACTCCACATTCTCAGGCAACTTCAGCGCCACAGCCGTTTTCAGATAGCCCTCAATGCAAAGGCTCTAGACGCAAATATTGGTGTGAGAGCTAATTCAATCAAGGAAACACTGCATGTTGGTGAAGGGCATATTGAAGAAGGATCAGCCAAGTGGGTCTTGTGGGAGAACAACTCCATTTGGCTCACTAACTTCACACACCATCAGGCTTCCAAGCAGCTCTCAAGGAAACTCAGTTTACACACTCTATGCTTAGTGCCCTTTGAGTGCATTATCTAGGAATGAACCTGGTAGAGCATCCCACACAAACAAATGCTCCACATGCGGGTTTCACATGCCACCAACTCCACATTCACAGGCAACTTCAGCGCCACAGCCGTTTTCAGATAGCCCTCAATGCAAAGGCTCTAGACGCAAATATTGGTGTGAGAGCTAATTCAATCAAGGAAACACTGCATGTTGGTGAAGGGCATATTGAAGAAGGATCAGCCGAGTGGTTCTTGTGGGAGAACAACTCCATTTGGCTCACTAACTTCACACACCATCAGGCTTCCAAGCAGCTCTCAAGGAAACTCAATTTTCACACTCTATGCTTAGTGCCCTTTGAGTGCATTATCTAGGAATGAACCTGGTAGAGCATCCCACACAAACGAATGCTCCACATGCGGGTTTCACATGCCACCAACTCCACATTCACAGGCAACTTCAGCGCCACAGCCGTTTTCAGATAGCCCTCAATGCAAAGGCTCTAGACGCAAATATTGGTGTGAGAGCTAATTCAATCAAGGAAACACTGCATGTTGGTGAAGGGCATATTGAAGAAGGATCAGCCGAGTGGTTCTTGTGGGAGAACAACTCCATTTGGCTCACTAACTTCACACACCATCAGGCTTCCAAGCAGCTCTCAAGGAAACTCAGTTTTCACACTCTATGCTTAGTGCCCTTTGAGTGCATTATCTAGGAATGAACCTGGTAGAGCATCCCACACAAACGAATGCTCCACATGCGGGTTTCACATGCCACCAACTCCACATTCACAGGCAACTTCAGCGCCACAGCCGTTTTCAGATAGCCCTCAATGCAAAGGCTCTAGACGCAAATATTGGTGTGAGAGCTAATTCAATCAAGGAAACACTGCATGTTGGTGAAGGGCATATTGAAGAAGGATCAGCCGAGTGGTTCTTGTGGGAGAACAACTCCATTTGGCTCACTAACTTCACACACAATCAGGCTTCCAAGCAGCTCTCAAGGAAACTCAGTTTTCACACTCTATGCTTAGTGTCCATTGATTGCATTATCTAGGAATGAACCTGGTAGAGCATCCCACACAAACGAATGCTCCACATGCGGGTTTCACATGCCACCAACTCCACATTCACAGGCAACTTCAACGTCCCAGCCGTTTTCAGATAGCCCTCAATGCAAAGGCTCTAGACGCAAATACTGGTGTGAGAGCTAATTCAATCAAGGAAACTCTGCATGTTGGTGAAGGGCATATTGAAGAAGGATCAGCCGAGTGGTTCTTGTGGGAGAACAACTCCATTTGGCTCACTAACTTCACACACCATCAGGCTTCCAAGCAGCTCTCAAGGAAACTCAGTTTTCACACTCTATGCTTAGTGCCCTTTGAGTCCCTAGGACTGAAATGAAGCTGGTAGAGCATCCCACACAAACGAATGCTCCACATTCGGGTTTCACATGCCACCAACTCCACATTCTCAGGCAACTTCAGCGCCACAGCCGTTTTCAGATAGCCCTCAATGCAAAGGCTCTAGACGCAAATATTGGTGTGAGAGCTAATTCAATCAAGGAAACACTGCATGTTGGTGAAGGGCATATTGAAGAAGGATCAGCCGAGTGGTTCTTGTGGGAGAACAACTCCATTTGGCTCACTAACTTCACACACCATCAGGCTTCCAAGCAGCTCTCAAGGAAACTCAGTTTACACACTCTATGCTTAGTGCCCCTTTGAGTGCATTATCTAGGAATGAACCTGGTAGAGCATCCCACACAAACAAATGCTCCACATGCGGGTTTCACATGCCACCAACTCCACATTCTCAGGCAACTTCAGCGCCACAGCCGTTTTCAGATAGCCCTCAATGCAAAGGCTCTAGACGCAAATATTGGTGTGAGAGCTAATTCAATCAAGGAAACACTGCATGTTGGTGAAGGGCATATTGAAGAAGGATCAGCCGAGTGGTTCTTGTGGGAGAACAACTCCATTTGGCTCACTAACTTCACACACCATCAGGCTTCCAAGCAGCTCTCAAGGAAACTCAATTTTCACACTCTATGCTTAGTGCCCTTTGAGTGCATTATCTAGGAATGAACCTGGTAGAGCATCCCACACAAACGAATGCTCCACATGCGGGTTTCACATGCCACCAACTCCACATTCACAGGCAACTTCAGCGCCACAGCCGTTTTCAGATAGCCCTCAATGCAAAGGCTCTAGACGCAAATATTGGTGTGAGAGCTAATTCAATCAAGGAAACACTGCATGTTGGTGAAGGGCATATTGAAGAAGGATCAGCCGAGTGGTTCTTGTGGAGAACAACTCCATTTGGCTCACTAACTTCACACACCATCAGGCTTCCAAGCAGCTCTCAAGGAAACTCAGTTTTCACACTCTATGCTTAGTGCCCTTTGAGTGCATTATCTAGGAATGAACCTGGTAGAGCATCCCACACAAACGAATGCTCCACATGCGGGTTTCACATGCCACCAACTCCACATTCACAGGCAACTTCAGCGCCACAGCCGTTTTCAGATAGCCCTCAATGCAAAGGCTCTAGACGCAAATATTGGTGTGAGAGCTAATTCAATCAAGGAAACACTGCATGTTGGTGAAGGGCATATTGAAGAAGGATCAGCCGAGTGGTTCTTGTGGAAGAACAACTCCATTTGGCTCACTAACTTCACACACCATCAGGCTTCCAAGCAGCTCTCAAGGAAACTCAGTTTTCACACTCTATGCTTAGTGCCCATTGATTGCATTATCTAGGAATGAACCTGGTAGAGCATCCCACACAAACGAATGCTCCACATGCGGGTTTCACATGCCACCAACTCCACATTCACAGGCAACTTCAACGTCCCAGCCGTTTTCAGATAGCCCTCAATGCAAAGGCTCTAGACGCAAATACTGGTGTGAGAGCTAATTCAATCAAGGAAACTCTGCCTGTTGGTGAAGGGCATATTGAAGAAGGATCAGCCGAGTGGTTCTTGTGGGAGAACAACTCCATTTGGCTCACTAACTTCACACACCATCAGGCTTCCAAGCAGCTCTCAAGGAAACTCAGTTTTCACACTCTATGCTTAGTGCCCTTTGAGTCCCTAGGACTGAAATGAAGCTGGTAGAGCATCCCACACAAACGAATGCTCCACATTCGGGTTTCACATGCCACCAACTCCACATTCTCAGGCAACTTCAGCGCCACAGCCGTTTTCAGATAGCCCTCAATGCAAAGGCTCTAGACGCAAATATTGGTGTGAGAGCTAATTCAATCAAGGAAACACTGCATGTTGGTGAAGGGCATATTGAAGAAGGATCAGCCGAGTGGTTCTTGTGGGAGAACAACTCCATTTGGCTCACTAACTTCACACACCATCAGGCTTCCAAGCAGCTCTCAAGGAAACTCAATTTTCACACTCTATGCTTAGTGCCCTTTGAGTGCATTATCTAGGAATGAAGCTGGTAGAGCATCCCACACAAACGAATGCTCCACATGCGGGTTTCACATGCCACCAACTCCACATTCACAGGCAACTTCAGCGCCACAGCCGTTTTCAGATAGCCCTCAATGCAAAGGCTCTAGACGCAAATATTGGTGTGAGAGCTAATTCAATCAAGGAAACACTGCATGTTGGTGAAGGGCATATTGAAGAAGGATCAGCCGAGTGGTTCTTGTGGGAGAACAACTCCATTTGGCTCACTAACTTCACACACCATCAGGCTTCCAAGCAGCTCTCAAGGAAACTCAGTTTTCACACTCTATGCTTAGTGCCCTTTGAGTGCATTATCTAGGAATGAACCTGGTAGAGCATCCCACACAAACGAATGCTCCACATTCGGGTTTCACATGCCACCAACTCCACATTCACAGGCAACTTCAGCGCCACAGCCGTTTTCAGATAGCCCTCAATGCAAAGGCTCTAGACGCAAATATTGGTGTGAGAGCTAATTCAATCAAGGAAACACTGCATGTTGGTGAAGGGCATATTGAAGAAGGATCAGCCGAGTGGTTCTTGTGGGAGAACAACTCCATTTGGCTCACTAACTTCACACACAATCAGGCTTCCAAGCAGCTCTCAAGGAAACTCAGTTTTCACACTCTATGCTTAGTGCCCATTGATTGCATTATCTAGGAATGAACCTGGTAGAGCATCCCACACAAACGAATGCTCCACATGCGGGTTTCACATGCCACCAACTCCACATTCACAGGCAACTTCAACGTCCCAGCCGTTTTCAGATAGCCCCTCAATGCAAAGGCTCTAGACGCAAATACTGGTGTGAGAGCTAATTCAATCAAGGAAACTCTGCATGTTGGTGAAGGGCATATTGAAGAAGGATCAGCCGAGTGGTTCTTGTGGGAGAACAACTCCATTTGGCTCACTAACTTCACACACCATCAGGCTTCCAAGCAGCTCTCAAGGAAACTCAGTTTTCACACTCTATGCTTAGTGCCCTTTGAGTCCCTAGGACTGAAATGAAGCTGGTAGAGCATCCCACACAAACGAATGCTCCACATTCGGGTTTCACATGCCACCAACTCCACATTCACAGGCAACTTCAGCGCCACAGCCGTTTTCAGATAGCCCTCAATGCAAAGGCTCTAGACGCAAATATTGGTGTGAGAGCTAATTCAATCAAGGAAACACTGCATGTTGGTGAAGGGCATATTGAAGAAGGATCAGCCGAGTGGTTCTTGTGGGAGAACAACTCCATTTGGCTCACTAACTTCACACACCATCAGGCTTCCAAGCAGCTCTCAAGGAAACTCAGTTTTCACACTCTATGCTTAGTGCCTTTTGAGTGCATTATCTAGGAATGAACCTGGTAGAGCATCCCACACAAACGAATGCTCCACATGCGGGTTTCACATGCCACCAACTCCACATTCACAGGCAACTTCAGCGCCACAGCCGTTTTCAGATAGCCCTCAATGCAAAGGCTCTAGACGCAAATATTGGTGTGAGAGCTAATTCAATCAAGGAAACACTGCATGTTGGTGAAGGGCATATTGAAGAAGGATCAGCCGAGTGGTTCTTGTGGAGAACAACTCCATTTGGCTCACTAACTTCACACACCATCAGGCTTCCAAGCAGCTCTCAAGGAAACTCAGTTTACACACTCTATGCTTAGTGCCCTTTGAGTGCATTATCTAGGAATGAACCTGGTAGAGCATCCCACACAACCAAATGCTCCACATGCGGGTTTCACATGCCACCAACTCCACATTGACAGGCAACTTCAGCGCCACAGCCGTTTTCAGATAGCCCTCAATGCAAAGGCTCTAGACGCAAATATTGGTGTGAGAGCTAATTCAATCAAGGAAACACTGCATGTTGGTGAAGGGCATATGAAGAAGGATCAGCCGAGTGGTTCTTGTGGGAGAA